>NC_089588.1:21928173-22228173 GCF_019320115.1 Miscanthus floridulus | reverse complement strand
CGATGATATTTCCTCTCCCTTCACTGCTTTCAGCTTGACGCGAATCCACCTCACCCGTTGTTCAGCACGCTGCTTGGAAAGCACTGGATGTTCTCCAGTGGAAGAGAGAATTGAGAATTTTGGGTGTCCATCCAAGATATCCTCGCGGTCTGAGTGGTCAACGAGGATGCGACGGAGAACCACTATAAATTCAGTGAACGATAGTTCATCTCCGATGGTGTACACTACAGTTAGATGCCCAGACACCATTTTGACCTGCATGCAGCACCGGAGGGTTCAGTTAATTAAAAGAAGGAAAGATATAATAAAAGTCTGTCTACTGTACAACCGTGTATTTTAGCAAAAGCTAGCATGTGGTTGTTTGCTGGCTGCAAAACACACGATTTGTAACAGAGAAAAAACAGTGTGTTTTAGCACAAGCTAGCACATGGTTGTTGGCTGCCTGCAGAATACATGATTTCGAACAAAGCAAAAACCATGTGTTTTAGCACAAGCTAGCACACGGTTGTTGGCTGCCTCTAAAACAATGGATTTTAAAAAAAAGCCCACGTAGAGAAATTCTGTTGTAATTTCTGTGCAACTAAAGAGTAAAACAGTACAGCCCAATAACTAAAATGACAAAATAACCCATTAAATAGCATCATCCCATAAGAAAAGCCCAAAACCATGAATACATAGGAATATTGCAGAGAGACTTGGGAGAGAAGCAAAGCAAAAAAAAAAAAAAATAGATCTGGCGTGTGTGGGGAAAGCCTCTGCTCAGAGCAGGGGAAAGGGGCAAACATCAGATTGCAAAGAAGAAGAACAGAAAATTTCAACAGGAAGCACTACAAGACTGATCCATACCTCATCAGCAAAGGTTAGTATCCTAATCTTTTGAATCTACTTTCTGAAAAAGCAACAAAAAATAATAGCAACTCAGATCAAAGACTAGGAGAATCTAGATCTATGGAAAAGACATTCAGGATGGCAAAGATGGCATGCTGCTTGTGCTTGCTACAACAGCAGGGCGTGGACCTGGTTGCTCACTGTGCACAAGAAGCAGGTCCAGCACTTGGGGGTTGTGATGTGGTCTAAAGGTAGAAACAAGCCTACAGAAAGAAAAAGAAAGCAAGACAAAAGTCTGCTAGCTTTTACACCATCTTACAAAACCACCTATGGCGTACATAGAAATAAAGCCAAACTGGCACACAACCACACAAGCATGACAAAAAACCTTGATGACACATACTTGCACATACAACATTGTGTAGAACTGCATGTCCTTTTACATCTGCTTTCATTAGATCAACACCTTGATCAAGTAGATACTTCACAGTGGATATAACACCTGACTGTACAAAGGCCACAAACGGTGTTGCACCTACAAAAGAAAAAGGAAAAAGTCTACTTAACCCCCCACCTTTCATACTTGGTCTACTTCACCCCCCAACTATGAAACCGTCTGTTTTACCCCCTGAACTTTCTAAAACCGTCTATTTTACCCCCTGGGCGGTTTTCAGCGGCGGTTTTGCTACAGTAACAGCGGGTCTGCTACAGTAATGGTGGGTTTGCTACAGTGCAACTTGTACTTGCTGTTACAAACCCGATGTTACTGTAGCAAAACCGCTGTCAAAAACAGCCCGGGGGGTAAAATAGACGGTTTTAGAAAATTCAGGGGGTAAAACAGACGGTTTCATAGTTGGGGGGGGGGTGAAGTAGACCATGTATGAAAGGTGGGTGGGGGTTAAGTAGACTTTTTCCAAAAGAAAAACATAAAAGTACAATTTATATAACTCACTGTCAAGTGCCAAAGAGTTAAACATATGAGAGCATACAATTTCCAAAAGCACAAAAAAGCTACAATAAGAGTTATATATATGAACCTCTACTTGTAGCCATATTTCGATCACATCCTAGTTAATCAACCAATTATTTGTAGACATACAAATGGCCCTGGCATGCTGCTGAATCACAATTTTCTATGCCAAGTGCTCAATCACCATTTCCTATATATAATTGATGCTCCAACTTTATACTATTGGTATCATTTATTTCTAAATGCTTGTGCTTGCTCCAACAGCAGGGCGTGGCCCTGGTTGCTCACTATGCACAAGGAGCGGATCCAGCACTTGGGGGTTGTGATGTGGTCTAAAAGGCTAGAAACACAGAGAGCATAGTGCAAAACAGAATTCTGCAGCCACACCACTCAGCAATCCTCAACTAAAATTACAAATATATCTGTTATGCATATGCTATATTCCTATTGTAGATAAATTACAGAACAAAAATAAGGAAATTGCACATTTGGCATAGTGCAACTTGTACTTGCTGGTAATGCAATTATACTGTACATGTATACAATTTAAAGATCCGGCTCATGCAAGTATTGCTACTTGTACCACTATCAATTCAACTAGTAGTTTTGATGTGGTGCAGGGATAGAGGTGGCTAGGAATGGCTATAATCTCACATACTGATTCTTTATGATGCTTCAACTTTATCCTAATGATATATCATCATTTATTACTAAATGCAGGCAAAGAATAGGGCAAAATTGAGACTGGAGTAGGATGTATTACAGATCACTGAAACTATGGATGGTCATAACTTTCAGGTAATATAAATGTCAAAGATTAACTTTTGGTTTAGGAAAAATCTATTTTCCATGGACTTACCAGAAATATAGGTGAATCCTCCTAAATTTATCATTACTAAATGATGTAGATCATCTACTACAGGTACCATATACACATGCAAGTGAAAACTCAGAACCAAACTTTGTTCTCACAACATAGATGGGATAAAGAAGTGGCAAGAAACACTACAATTGATGTACCTGACTAACCAGGTACTAGATTAATATATATTGCATCAAATAATCATTTACTCAGTGCAACTAGACATATGTTAATTAGTATATATGTTCAAATAGATGCAGGGTGGACAGAATGCATTTGCAAATTCTATGTTGACAAATCTATCAGACATCAGTTACAATGACAGAGATGAGCATAGTAGAAACACCAATTATGATGCAGAAATACTTACTAGATCTAATGCCGGCCCTTCAAATACCTACAGATACAAAATGGTGAGCAAATCATTGCTTAGATTAAAAAATGTCAAGATGAAAAGGTTGTTTTTTAACTAAATTATATTTCAATGAAGGGAGGCTACACGGAACTTATGCTGGAACAAATCAGGAACTCACAGGAAGATGATCAGACTGGCAGGAATAGGTAGGTAAAAATTATACTACAAGTATACAGAAATTACGGTGCACACATGTGCAAATTACACCGATATATGCGATGTAAATTCAGCATAATAGGAGTGTAATTTTCAATGCTTCATTATAAACTATGCAGCTACATAAAGGGATGCAAGGAACATTGACATAGATGATAATTGGAAATGACATGACTAAGGTAAAATTGTATATGCTTGTCAATCTAGTTGTGTTATATTTTTGGTAAATAATAACCATTGTCATTAACAAACAAATAACACAGAATATGAGCCTTGAGGATCTAGATGGAATCTTTGGACCACAAACTGAGTGGTCAATATCAGAGTCAAGAATGCCATATGAGGTACATACAGACAACTAAGCAATTTGATTACATTTATAAGCAATACAAATATGCACTGGCATCAAAAGTAAACTTATCTTTGCAAAAAACAGGATGGAGAAATGGCAAGCATGGCTGATGATGATAGATCTGAAATTGAACAATATCATTGGCAATCTGATGTATTCAATATCATGGAAATTGATGAGGTACATAAAAAATGATCTCTTAAACTATTTTAGTCTACAGTGAAAAAAATATTTGTATTATAAATGCCATTACTCAGAAACTAAGACTGCTGCTAATATATTTATAGGCACAGCAAGAACATCAAGATGATCAACCAACAATGGGAGAAAATGACTTGAGGATCATAGCAGCAGAACCGACAAGTTTAGATATTACATCAACAGTAACAGATGATAATGAACATGTAAATGGCAGCCAAGAACTAACGGAGGAAGAGATTGAAGAATTCATAAAAAATGAGCAGGTTCCAGCATCTGAAGGCAACAATGCCCAATCAATAGCAAGTACACCCCACAACTATCAATGGAATTTAAGACTAGGCATGATGCTCACCATTTCTTCAACTTCTATGCATTCCTAGCCGGATTTGAAGTTGTCATAACGCATACAACAAGAACTACACGTAAGAAAAGAAATAATGAGATAGTGAAAGTGACAATGAGATGCAATCGTCAAGGAAAAGAAAAGGCACCAAAGTCTTTAGAGCAAGAAGAAATAGAAATAAACAAGGATATTGGAAATCAACGGGTAAGGAAAACAAATGTTCAGCAGAAATAAGACTGTCCTTGTGTTATGATGGTGAAAGAAGAAGGAGGTGTATGGAAGATTAAAACTCTTGATTTGGAACATAATCATCAGTTGTGCCCTGGAGAGAGGGACCAGCTATTTTTTGGTCACAAGTACATGACAGATATGGAAAAAGGACTTATCAGGACTCTGAACAATAACAATATCCCGACTAGGAAGATGGTTTCTATTCTATCATATCTGAGAGGTGGACTTGCAACTCTACCGATGAAAAAGAAAGATATCAGCAACTATAGAACAAAGCTAAACATAGAAGTTAAAGGTTCAGATATGACAAAAGTACTAGATTATTTCAGAAAGAAACAAACTGAGGATCCTTCTTTATTTTACAAGTTTGATTTAGATGAGGACAAGAGAGTTAGAAACTTGTTTTGGACAGACTGTTCTTCTATGTAATATTATGCAGATTATGGAGAATGTGTAAGTTTTGACATGACATATATGACCAATCGATACAACTTGCCTTTCGCACTATTAGTTGGGATAACAGGACATTGCCAAAGTTGCCTCTTCGGATGTGCTTTCCTGCATGATGAGACAGTGGACACTTTTAAGTGGGTATTTCAAACTTTCCTTGAAGCAATGGGAGGAAAACACCCTCAAACAATCATCACAGACCAAGACATGGTGATGAAATCAGCAATAGAGCAAGTCTTCATAAACACAAAGCATAGAAACAGCTTGTTCCACATAAAGACCAAATGCTACAATAAGAATGTCAAGGTGTTTGCAGCAAACGAAGGACTATATGAAGACTTTGAAGATAAAGTGAACAATAGTCTAATAGTGGAAGAATTTGAACAACTTTGGAAGAGAATGATTGAGGAAAGAAACCTTCAAGGGAATAACTACTTTTCCAAAATGTGGGCAATGAGGAAAAGGTTTATCCTGGTCTACATAAAAAATGACTTCATCCCTTTTATACAGACCACATCCAGAAGTGAGGCAACAAATGCATGGTTCAAAGATAATGTAGGGACAACTTATAGTATCATTAGCTTTCTTAAAGAGTACAATCGGATTGTTGATACCATAAATTGAGCAGAAAAGTTGTAGGATAGCTATAGCAATGTAACACCCGGTTTTAAGAACAAAACTAGATACACACCATATGTGAGCCCAGGAAGTCAAATCCCACATATAGCTACAAATAAGGGTAATATCAATAGACAATGCTCAATATATAACGTACTTAGTATAAAGAATATAATCTTAGACAGCAAACAACAAAAAAGACAACTCCGATCTTCGGGTGAAGACTCCAGTTCCACAGGGACAACTGACTGGTTGATCACAAGCCTAATTCCTCCAAGCTCTAGCAATCTAGTACCCATTCGGGATTTTTATCCAAATAATTGAAAAATAAAGCAAGCGTAAGTACATGTCGTACTCAACAAATATAACATGGGGTTCATGAGGCTCAAAAGGCTGACACTGGTTTAACTGCGATTAGCTTTTAGTGAGTCATGATTTTAGCAATTGGGCGGAAACAAGTTTATCCACAAGCCCATATAAACACATGATCAGGTAAACATGAATAATAAATAGCATAAACAGTAATCATTAATGATCATCTTTATCATCAGTATCATCAGTGTTCATCATCTATTACGTAAGGGTTCCAAGGTCGCTCGTGACCGTGAACACGACTGATATACCAGTTTTACACTCTGCAGAGGTTGTACACTTTCATTGTGAGTCGTGATTTGCCCTTTCGCCCGAGGTAGCTAATCTCTTGACCCACTTCCAAGGAAGGTCGGTAGGGTTCACTATGAAGCCTTTCAAATGTTCATCTAATAAGTTAGGTCCATTAGATTCACTTGGCAAACAGATGTAGAGCCCCCCTTCCCGATGGCACAATGACGCGCAGCCTATACATAAGGGGACAAAGGCCGCACTATACCCGATTCATCACGCCATTCTTACGCCGATAAAGGTAACCACTAACAAGCTAGAAAAGGTCCTCATACCGAGCTAAAGCCAGAGCCTTGTGGCCCTCACAGTTGTACTGTAAGTCCTGGATGATCACTTATAGATAAGTCCTTAGGGAGAGGAATCTAGAGCACCATAAAATAACCCAATGCTCTAGCCCCCTTGCTCCATGTTGCTAAAAAACATCTTTTAGTGTTTATTGCATATACCATTAGTCAAGTTACAGGATCATGGCTTTAGTTGAGCACTAGCATCATACTACCCAATGCAATACCCCATAGGTATCAAGGTACAAGGTAACAAAGTATTAGGAAATCCTTAGTGGTAGTCAAGGTGGACACATGCAACATGAGTTAAATGATTAAAGGTGTATAGGACAACAAGGAAGATCCCATGCTATACTTGCCTTAAACTCAGATCCTTCTTCTAGTCCAAACCTTCAAAGGATTGCTTCTAGATTCATCACGTATATCTCATGGACTGGACATGATTATAGCACCACACAAGCATCCATGCAATAATACACAAAGTAAACAATATAACTAAATTAGAACAGTACATCAAACATATGAAACAGCAAGTAAAAAGGTTTTAAAGATGTTCTACATGTTACTACAATCACACAGGTGCAAAAATCACTCTAATCGGAGCTATAACGAAGAAGTTATGAATTAAACAAGATTTCTTTTAATAAAATAATAGATTAAATCTAACCTCGAATTTCAAAAGTTGAAAATATATTTAACAGCAGCTTGAACATGTATATTACTCAATTACGAATCTAACACAACTTGAACGATCAAATCGAAGTTAAAACAGAGAAGTTATGGCCTAAATAAAATAGTGGCAAAACTGTAAATAAATGAAAGCGTATTTTGGATCTAATAGAGGGAATCTACGCTTTCAGAATAGGAAAACGTATTTTGAAAATAAACTTTGGACCGCGGGTTTAGACCTAGAAAATTATAGGGGCTCTTTAACAAAATTACAGGGACGGCGGGTTGATTTGCGGAAAATAGAGGGTCTCATTTGTAAGATTACCGGTCAAACCGGTATCGCGTGATGTCGGCCGCTGAATCAAGATCGAATGCCTAGGAAGAGATCAAAGAGAGAGAGAGAGAGTGGTTCGACATTGCCAGCGGCGCCATTGATGGCGACGAGCGGTGCACAGGGAACACGGCCTACGGCCCTCGATTCGAAGCGAGAAAAACACCAGCAGGTAGAGGAGGGAATGGAGATCATGGCTAGGTAGCTTACCGTGGTGCAGAGCGACGGAGGGCGGTGCAGCACTTGGCAGCAGACAGTTATGGCGGCGACGCTAGGGTTAGCTATGGCGCAGCTACTCGGTGATGTGGCTGTGGCTCAAAAACGAGATAGGGAGGCGCGAGCGGTGCTCTGCTACTATTTAAGAGAGCAGGTGGCTTCGAAGGCACGGCAAGATGGCGAGACGTGCGTGGAGCGGACTCCGATGGCGGCGGTCGTGACCGACGCGGACTCGAGCGGGGAAGAAGAAGAGGATGCGGCTGACAGAGCAGCCCCACCCATCATCGTCACCAAGCAAAAAGAGGAGGGGGCGGCAATGCTAGGGCGGGAAGCGAACTGGGCCTGTGGGAAGGGCACGGGGGATTAGCGGGCCACGGAGGAAGACTAGGCCGCGCGCTGAGAGAAAAGCGGAGAAGGAGGTAGGACGCGTTGGAAAGCTAGAGTGGGCCATGGGTGACTAGGCTGAGCTGGGCCAGAAGGAGGAGAGGAAAAATAATATTCTTTTTTTAATTTCATTTCCAAATCCTAATTAAAACCAAATTCAAATTCTTTTGAAATTTTAATCAAACCCAAGCATCACAAAATAAATATGCATCAACATGAATGCATAATCATATATGTAGACCTTATATTTAATTTTAATTTTAACAAAGTTATTATTTTTCTAAATGTAAATGCTCACAAAAATACATAAATAAATCAGTTTCTCCTATTTTAAAATCATGCAAAATTTAGGGTGTTACAAGCAAGCAGAAAAGGCCAAAGGAATTTATATTCGGCTACAGAATAGAGCAGCAGGCACAACAGCTATACAATAGAAACATATTTAAAAAGTTTCAGCTTCAACTGAAGGCAACACCAAGGCTGAACTATAGGGAAACCGAATATGGGAAAACATTTTACGTGTGGCACAAAAGTAACCAGATTCAGAAGGTTCATAGGTTCAGAAGAGATACAGTAAACTCTGACCTAACAAAAGGAGAAGAAGAATTTACCTGCATATGTGCAAAATTCAGCAAAGATGGGATACTCTGCTCTTATATCCTGAAAATAGTCATTGAAAAGGAAATCAACACAATTCCAGAGAAATACTTCTTAGACAGGTGGATGAAAAAGGATATGAAGATACATGTTGAAAGAAAAGAAGAAGAAATAGTTGCAACAAGCTCATTGTTGAGATTCAACATATTATCCAAGAAGTCAACAATATTGAATTCAAAAACATCAAAAAATGAGGAAGCCATAGAATACATATGGCAGAATTCGACAAGATGGAAATCAATTTAGATAGAATGTTATCTGCTCAGCAAACAAGTGAAGCATAAAATGACCAACAAGGGAATGAAGGAGAAACTATAGCAGCAGAAACTGGAGATCCAGAGACTGAAATAGATGATCCGAAAAGAATTCAGAGAAAGGGAAGGCCACCTAAACCCGTGAGAATAAAGACACATATAGAAGAAATAATGAAAAGATAGTGGCAGCAGAAATGAAGAAAAAGAAGAAAACAAATGACACAGACAGTGCAGGTAAAAAATTTCAGTACATACAAATAGAATTTCAGTACATACAAATAAAATTTGAATCCAAATGCACATATTCTTATTTATATGAACTAATAATATTTTGTAGGCTCCCCAGTGAAGCCAAAAAGAAAGAAGAGGAAGGAAACATCAAATGGTAGCATTGATCCCGAAGCAACAGAACACTGAGGACATGGTAATCAAAGATGATCAACAGATAGAAAGCGAAATTTACCAATCAGAAGGAGCGATGCAGTCAATTTTAGTGACCAATTAATTTATGTAATTTGTTTAATGAACAAGACAATCTTAAATTAAATTATGCCTAGAACTACAATTGCACATGTTGAGAACTAAAATTGCAGTGCCCAATAGCTGCAATTTACATTGTTGGTGATTACAATTGTGTAACTGAAAGTTTTATTTGTCTGGTTTTCATCAATAGTAGATATTATTAGTAACAGAGCAATTGAAAATTCAGTAGTATGTTGCTCCTGCAGCCACCAACATGCATCAAGGATAATTCTCCTTGGTACACTTACACATATGAGAGCGAATGCACTAGCTCCTGCAGGTCATCAGGGTTGAACACTCACATCATGCAGGACGTGATAGTGAGTTGGCCTCGTAGTCCCCTGGCAAAAAACATGCAGTTAGTTCTATCAATTCATAGAAAGAAATAATGTGTACCTAGGCAAACTTACAATAGCAGAACCAAGTTCAGTGAAATCTAGGATACAAAAACTGCCATAGTTTAGTGGAACTCAACCTTCAGGCCTATACTATTTGTTGTATTTAGCAGGAAGCATTACCTTAGCCCAATCAATCATGCTTGGATTACCAACTTTCTGATTGGCAAGCAGAAAATCAAAGACATGACCATGTTTCACTATCATTGTGGTGGACACATCTGCACAACATATTAACACATGCAGACATTACCAGCTGCTGCACAACCTGTAGTTCAAACCTGGTCGAAAGTAAAAATTAACATGATATTACACTAATATATAGTACTGCAGTTTACTAACACTGAGTTTTCAAGAAAATGAGTGACGAAAGGCAGTTTACTAAACCTACACCTTACTAAATTATAGAAAAGTAGCAGTGACAGCACAGAAAACATATGAGTGTTCACACAGATCACAATAATATATGGTGTGTGCTACCACAAATCTCAAGTGACAAATATATGGTATGTTCTAGCACAAAGCACAAGAAACAATTTTTCATGAAAGGGCAAGGAGAAAAATGTTGTGTGTGTCGGCACATAACACAATAGACAAAGGACAAGGACAAATCTATTATGTGTGTGTTGGCACAAATCACAAATTGATTTAGAGTATAGTCTTCACATAAGTTTCACAAATCAATTTTATCACAAGTAAAAAGGTGGATGATACACATGTTGGTTTCTATTATATAAAGTTAACCATGACCACTAGATGCATGAATGACTATGGTTCATGCAAGTGCATGGCAAATACAGCTAGTACAATACCCTCTGACTGAAATGGAAATATTGGCTGGTAAACTAACCTTAAGAACACCCTTGCCAAGATAATCAGATCCCTCCATACCTCAACTCCAAGATATATTCCTGAGATGCCAATTGTTCAAAGATAAAAATGTCAAAATTATGTGCATATAAATGTCAAACATGGAATTTTAGACAACTACAAAAGGCACACCTATTTAGAAAGTAAAGGACCGATATTGAGTGAAAGTCCAGTCTGTGTCGCTCTAGCTCTGAAACTACACCACCACTCATTTGAACAAAGTTGGAAGGATCATTGTGGAAGAATGATTCACTTACTAATAGGCAACCCCTGCAAGCAAAAATGACACAGTTAAAAACAGAAGGAATGGCTACACTACAACCACTGTCAACAATATACAGAAATATTTGTATAATATACCTTCTGAATAACATGAAACAATTACATACTGCTTGGCTAAGTAATGTGTTAGAATAATGTCACTCATTCCAAATGCATCCTCAGTGTGCTCTAATAATTCCTGACCTGATGTAACACCCTAAAATTTGCTTCTCTTGAAATAGAGCTAAAATAATTTAATTTTGTATTTTCATGCTCATGAAAACATGGGGAAATAATAAATTTTCATTAGATTAAAATTTATCTTAAGGTAGAAACATGTTTGCTGCATTCATGCCAGTCGCACCTTGTGTTTCTATGAGCAAAATATGTTTTTTTTAAATACGTTTAGGAGACGAATATCTATCTCTAGGAATTTTCCAGCTTCTTTCTGGAATTTAAATCCTACCTCCTTCACCTTAATCTTTAAGTTCCAAGTTCCCAACAATGTTTTCATGAGCTCCAAATACTTTATTTGGGTTCATCATGTTCCAAAGTGTCTTTAGGAATTTTCCCTAAATTTTCAGAGGTCTCAAAGTATTTTTCGTGGCTTAAATATCAATTCTGGACTTTTCTAGAATTATTTAATTCATGAAATTAATTAATTCCAAAAATAAATAATATATCTCATTTTCCAACCAACTCTCAAAGCCCATGTGCAATAATCCTAATAAATCTCAAAGGCCCATGCATTTATTTACTAATGGGCTTTAATGATTATTTAGGTCCATTAGTAAATGTGGAGGGTGCAACATCAATTAATTCCATATTGCTAGTTAATGTAGATGTGGGAAGTTTTTCTCCCTATAAATATGTACCAACCCCTTGGGCAAAGCACACCAAAACTACCGTAAGGGGATCCCCTAGTTTGAGAAATCCCTCGTGTAGTAAATTAGATTTTTTCTCCTACTCTCACCGTCACTGTCGCTGCCGTGCTGCCCGACGCCGTAGACCCGCCGTCGACCGCAAGAAGGCCCTAGGTGAGTTCGTCGTCTTCTCCTCTTATTCCCTGTGCTCTCGGCTCGTCAAACCGTGGCCTCTAGGGCCCAAACCAAGCGCTCCGGGGAGCTTCTCGCCGTTGGTAATGGAGCTTCGCTGCATCGGTTTTCTTCTCCAGACGGTGACTCTCTCTCCCCTCGTTTCTAATCTGGGCCATCTAGATTCAATCCAATGGTCCAAGATTGCCCATACCCCTTCATCGAGTTTATTTGCAAAAGAGCCCCTGTAGTTTCGCGTAATATAACTCGTAGTCCATGGTGCACTTCCAGAATACATTTTCCTATTCCGAAAGCTTAGTTTCTTTCTAGTAGAGTCAGAATACGTTTTCTCTTTCAGAAAGCGTAATATCCCTCTGTTAGATTTAGAATACGTTTTCTTCTTTTGAAAACATAGTTTTTTCGGTTAGATCCAAAATACGCTTTCATCTATTTACAGTTCTGCCACTAGTCTTATTTAGGCCATAAAATCTTTATTTTAACTCCGTTTTGATCCATTCAAGTTGCGTTAGATTCGTAATTGAGTAATCTACATGTTCATCCTACTGTTAAATATATTTTTAAGTTTTGAAATTTGAGGTTAGATTTAATCTATTATTTTATTAAAGAAAATCTTGTTTAATTCGTAACTTTTTTGTTATAGCTTCGATTAGAGTGCTTTTCGCGTCTGTGTTCATAGTAACGTGTAGAACATCATTAAAACCTTTTTACATGTTGTTTATTATGTTTGGTGTATTGTTCTAATTTATTTCTATTGTTTGCTTCGTGTCTGATTACATGGATGCTTGTGTGGTGTTTTATGATCATGTCCGGTCGGTGAGTTATACGCGGTGAATCCAGAAGCAATTCATTGAAGGTTTAGACTAGAAGAAGGATCTGAGTTCAAGGTAAGTATAGCATGGGATCTTCCTTGTTGTCCTATTCACCTTAATATCATTTTAATCATATGCATGTGTCTACCTTGGCAACCATAGTAATTTTCCTACCTATTTGATATCCTGGATTCCTTGATTCCTAAGGGTTATTGCATTGGGTAGTATGATGCTAGTGCTCAACTAAAGCCATGATCTTGTAACTTGACTAATGGTATATGCAATAAACATTAAAAGATGCTTTTTAGCAATATGGAACAAGGGGGCTAGAGCATTAGGCTATTTTATGGTGCTCTAGATTCCTCTTCCTAAGGACTTATCTATAAGCGAACATCTGGGACTTACAGTACAACTATGAGGGCTACATGGCTCTAGCTTTAGCTCAGTATGAGGACCTTTTCTAGCTTGTTAGTGGTTACCTTTATGGCGCAAGAGGGGCTCCGACAGGTATGATCTCGGCCTGCCAAGAGGGTGCACTTTGGTTTCTTGGTATTTTGTTAGTCACTCCTTAGAGGGGGGTTAATGCTTATTGATGGGGAAACCTTAGCGACCCTAACTTGTTAGACGAACCTTTGAAAGGCTTCATAGTGAACCCTGCCGACCTTCCTTAGTAGTGGGTCAAGAGGTTGGCCGCCTCGGGCAAAATGGTAAATCATGACTCACAGTGAAAGTGTACAACCTCTGCAGAGTGTAAAACTGGTATACTAGTCGTGCTCGCGGTCACGAGCGGCCTTGGACCCTTATGGAATATATGAAGAACACGGATGATACCGATGATGAAGATGCACACTAATGATTACTGTTTATGATGTTCATTATTCATGTTTACCTGATCATGTGTTTATATGGCCTTGTGAATGAACTTGTTGCCCCCCAATTGCTAAAACATGACTCATTGAAAGCTAATTGCAGTTAAACCAGTGTTAGCCTTTGGAGCCTGATGAACCCCATGTTATATTTATTGAGTACGACATGTACTTATGCTTGCTTTACTTTTTAAATCTTTGAAAAAATCCCGGATGGATACCATATCGCTAGAGTTTGGAGGAATTAGGCTTGTGATCAACCAGTCAGTTGTTCCTATGGAATTGGAGTCTTCACCCAAAGATGAGAGTTGTCTTTCCACTGTTTGCTATCTAAGGTTATGTTCTTTATACTAAGTATGTTATATATTAAGCAGTGTCTATTGATATTACCTTTATTTGTAGCTATATGTGGGATTTGACTTCCTGGGCTCACATATGGTGTGTATCTAGTTTTGTTCTTAAAACTAGGTGCTACAAAGTGGTATCAGGGCAATGTTGACTATAGGATGCAAGCATAGTAGAAACTGGTCATTTTAAGGTTTAGAAGTTGCTACAAAAATCCTTGTTCTATGAACCTTGATATTTTCTTCTCTACTATATCTCTACCCTTGTTATTCATCTCTACCTTGGTGCTTATTTTGAAGTCTTTGTTCTCATCTACACTCCTTGATTTGATATGCTTTTAGAACTATCCCTCATCACCTTCTTGCATAATCTGAAGATGAGTCTTAGGATTATTACTCCTAGTACAATGAGGACGATAGTATCGCAAGTTGAGTCAATGATTCAATTGTGCACCTTTAGTGCTTTGTTGAATTGTCATTATGCTTCTGCTTGTTTTGAATCTTTGTAATGATTGTAATGATCTTGTTGGGTGTTCCCACAATTTCATTTAGTTTATAGGCCTAAGGTATAAGGATTAATGAAATAAATAGTCGAGTTTTGGTTCTCTCCTATTTTCTCTATCCTATCTTTCGGAGCAACTAGTCTTTATCGGCTTATATCTCTATCTTTAGACTACCAAAAATCATGACAAAATTCTAGACAATAGTAGACTTCAATATCTTTTGCTGTCCACAAGAATCACCCTGATAGCTATGTTGGTTATGGAGTTATGAAAATCACAAGACGATACATCAATGCTGTCTAAAGCCTGGAATAGTTTCTGTTGTGCACTATTTTTTACTACATAAACTGTAGAATTTGGAAAAGTGTTCTATAAGGAAGTTGTTGATAATTTGATAAGCTTTCTAATATAAACGGTAGCTCTATGGGATTAACAGAATGAGAGCTACAGCTGTTTTACTGTGCTATTGTTTTTCTGCTTGCAAGGAATTTTAGATTTCTTGTTCTTGCTCATACACAAGAGTATCATTGGGATGTCAAAATGTCTTGATACTAGTTAGCTCATCTGTAAGAAGGTGCAAGCTACCCTTTTTGTATCCCCTAGTTTAATTTTTCTTAAAGGGGGTAGCCAAGTTGAAGAATTTGCAAGATGAAGTATCATACGTTCTAGTTTGCGCAGCGAAAGCATGGTGGGCCCATAACCCATAGGTCCTAGGATTGAAACCTTTAGAGGAACAAACACCTTTGGAGGAGATAAATAAGATAGACAATCGTGCCTATGCAAACTATCCAACTAAGAAGGGTCTGAATGCTCAAGGTGCCATATGAAATTCAGTTATGCTCTCTAGCTCTCACTTGGAAGAATCGGTTAATCTGATAAGAACGGTGGTACCCAGAGGATGTATATCACTTAAGGGTTTCGTCATCCAGAGTAAGTATCCTTTGCTCAGTTGATAAGTTATTGGATCATCTATGAGGAATGGATGCATTCATCAATATGGCTCTGCAATTCGAGCTATCCTCAGCTGGGAGTCCAATCTTCAACATACCTAGGACAAGTAGGCGTTGATGACATAGGAATGAGATATCTGATAACTACAGATGGTTCTATGGAGTCTCAGGATATCCCAATGATATACTAAGCATGACAAGAAGGTTTGGATTGAAGCAATCAAGGTTTTTTGATTTGGAAAAGTGCTATCACTTAGAGAAGCAAAAGTCATTGCCAATGTCTTTAGCAAGAGAGAGTTATGCTAAGAAGATTCAGACGACACCATGGACTAAGAATAGTCGTTTGAGAGTTGAGCAACTTGATCTGAGCATCTGAAGTCATTAATGTTTTAAAGTTGGCAATATAATCTACTTTAGATCAAGAAAGTAAGGAAGCTTCATTGGAAGGTGAATATTTTAAGAAAAATAATTGATATTATGGACTAAAAATGAAAGGTGACATAGTGATTGGAGTTACCTGAGTATTGTTTGGAGTACCTTTTAGAATCTTGGAATTAGTTTGACAAGTTACTTGGAGTATGGTTAACATGTATGCAAAGTAGAGAAGAATCCAAAGGCAGAGAATATGTATCTCTTTTATCACCATCTTCCGAATCTCGAGGACGAGATTCATCTTAAGGGGGTAGAATTGTAACAACCTAAAATTTGCTTCTCTTGAAATAGAGCTAAAATGATTTAATTTTGTATTTTTATGCTCATAAAAACATGGGGAAATAATAAATTTTCATTAGATTAAAATTTATCTTAAGGTAGAAACGTGTTTGTTGCACTCATGCCGGTCGTACCTTGTGTTTCTATGTGCAAAATGTGTCTTTTTTAAATACGTTTAGGAGACGAATATCTATCTCTAGGAATTTTCTAGCTTATTTCTAGAATTTAATTCCTACCCCCTTCACCTTAATCTTTATGTTCCAAGTTCTCAACAATCTTTTCATGAGCTCCAAATACTTTATTTGGGTTCATCATGTTCCAAAGTGTCTCTGAGATTTTCCCCAAATTTTTAGAGGTCTCGGAGTATTTTTCGTGGCTTAAATATCAATTCTAGACTTTTCTAGAATTATTTTATTCACAAAATTAATTAATTCTGAAAATAAATAATATATCTCATTTTCCAACCAACTCTAAAAGCCCATGTGCAATAATCCTAATAAATCTCAAAGGCCCTTGCATTTATTTACTAATGGGCTTTAATGATTATGTAGGGCCATTAGTAAATGTGGAGGGTGCAACATCAATTAGTACCATATTGCTAGTTGATGTAGATGTGTGGAGTTTTTCTCCCTATAAATATGTACCAACCCCTTGTGTAAAGCATACCAAAATTACCATAAGGGGAGCCCCTAGTTTGGGAAATCCCTCATGTAGTAAATTAGATTTTTCTCCTCTCGTTGTCGCCGTCGCTGCTGCGGTGCCCGACGCCGTCGACCCGCCGTCGACCATAAGAAGGTCCTAGGTGAGTTTGTCGTCTTCTTCTCTTATTCCCTATGGTCTTGTCTCTTCAAACCGTGGCCTCTAGGGCCCAAACCAAGTGCTCCAGGGAGCTTCTCGCTACCGGTAATGGAGCTCCGCCGTGTCGGTTTTCTTCTCCGAACGGTGACTCTCTCTCCCCCTCCTTTCTAATCTGGGCCATCCAGATTCAATCCAATGGTCCAAGATCACTCGTACCCTTTGCTGGGTTTATTTGCAAAAGAGCCCCTGTAGTTTTGCGTAATATAACCCATAGTCCTTAGGCTTGCTTATACGGGCTTGTGCACACTAATGATTACTGTTTATGCTGTTCATTATTCATGTTTACCTGATCATGTGTTTATATGGGCTTGTGAATAAACTTGTTGCCACCCAATTGCTAAAAGATGACTCATTAAAAGCTAATTGTAGTTAAACCAATGTCAGCCTTTGGAGCCTCATGAACCCCATGTTATATTTGTTGAGTACGACATGTACTTACGCTTGCTTTACTTTTTAAATCTTTGGTAAAATCCCGGATGGGTACCAGATCGCTAGAGTTTGGAGGAATTAGGCTTGTGATCAACCAGTCAGTTGTCCCTGTGGAATTGGAGTCTTCACCCGAAGATCGGAGTTGTCTTTCCGCTGTTTGCTATCTAAGGTTATGTCCTTTATACTAAGTATGTTATATATTAAGCATTGTCTATTGATATTATCTTTATTTGTAGCTATATGTGAGATTTGACTTTCTAGTCTCACATATGGTGTGTATCTAGTTTTATTCTTAAAACTGGGTGCTACACCTGAGCCGCCATTTGTAGGAGTCCTGAGAGCAAGAAAGATAAGTCAACAATTAGGAATAATTATCATAAGTGAAGACAACCAATAGGGAATCACCTAATGTTTTCTGGCTAAAATTCAAAATACAAATAAGATTTGAATGAACCTTAACATATGATTCCCTTAGAAAAAACAGATAGTCGATAGAATAATCCAAAGCACATGGCTGTTAGAGCAAGGCACATATATGTGCATCCACAGATCAACAACCTAAATGTAACCACTTCAGAGTTTCTACAGTCGATCAGCAATTACAAATTACAATCATGTCATTGTGCTTATGACACAATGGGTAACACCAGTCCACATAAAAAATGGCATCTACATCAGATGTACGCATCCCCGTTTACTAGTAATCTCATTCTCATATAATGCAGCTGTTCCACAGCGAATATATAGTACTATAGTTTACTAACCCTGAGTTTTCAAGAAAATGTTGGACGAAAGGCAATTCACTAAACCTGCAGCTTACTAAATTACAGAAAAGCAGCACTAACAGCACACAAATCACAATAAAGAAAGTTCAAACATTTGTTAGCACAAATCAAAACAAACAATTTTTTTTCTATGAAAGGACAAGGACAAATAAGAGGTGTGGGTAGGCACAAATCACAATTAACAGATTTTAAGATGTGTTAGCATAAATCATAGGAGACAATTTTTTCTATGAAAGAACAAGGACAATTAAGAGGTTTGTGTATACACAAATCACAATTAACAAAGTTCAAGATATGTTAGCATAAATCACAACATACATTTTTTTTCTATGAAATGACAAGGACAAATAAGAGGTGTGGGCTGGCACAAATCACAACTTACAAAGTTTAAGATGTGTTAGCAGAAAACACAAGAGATAATTTTATTTCTATGAAAGGACAAGGACAAAAACTTGGTGTGGGCAAGCACAAATCAAAACAAACAGAGATCATTGACACATTCATACGAACAATTGACTTTGACTACCTCAGCTGAATCATTTCAGAACTTTATAAACATTGTTGTGCACATAAAAGTGCTCTAAGCCACAACTAATTCAACAGACTACTCCCCTCTAGATGAAAACTTCTATTATTGGTTAGTACTTTTCTGGTAAATGGAGAAGCTGCCAATCATTTCAGACCATCATCTTTAGTTTCCCGTGGCTTAAACAATGAGTCAATCATTTCCATTTTAGGTGACTGGGTGTGGACAGAAGCTCTATATTTCGAGATAAGAGGCCATTCACGAGAACTAACCAAAGAACAACAAAATATAAACTGTCACAATACCTACAATTTATTATTTATCATAGAAAATTACAAAAATTATACTTACAGCAGCAATGGACGGTACATCAGAATGTCCAAGAGAACCATGCGACACGTCCATTCCCAAGATTATACTTGGGACCTTGGACACTTGAGGAATTGCTGGGGATGTTTCAATTTGGAGCAACGAATTCATGCCACCCGGCTATTTGAAAAGGGACAAATGTAGCCATGCTCTCAAATCTCAAGGCAAAAAGAAACAAACCTTTGCATTTATCTTTAGTAGGACATTTGTAACGAATTCATTGACTCTTGTTGGTGCCACGCACTGTGTAACGATCCCAAAATTAGCAAGGCATTTCTTCTTCTAAGGCCCTACAAAGGTCAATGGCATAATGATACAGTGGAAAACAAAATGCACCACAGAAGTTAACAGCGATTTAGTAGTATTAACCAACCATAAATATCAGAATTCTTTCTTTCAGCTACAACACACAAAAGAAACTTGGGTGCTCCAGGAAGCTTGGTTTTGACTTGTTCAAACATGTCTTCGACCCTTGTTAGAGCTGGTGACCATATCATTGAAGGATTCTCATCAATTACATCGAAAGGTGCTTCAACCATCTGCAACCCCAAACAAGTAAATAAGAACATGTGGAAATGAAATCCCAAACATGAATTAGAGCATATCTAAAAATGCACAACATAATGGGAGAATAAACTTACAATCCCCTTCATGGCTCCACACTTGATGAGATCCCAGACAAGATCCCAGACATTGCATCGTGCAGAAAAGTTAACCACTGCCCATTTCTCAACACTGCTAGCTCTAATGAGCCTCTCAAAAATAGAATTCAAAATATTACATGTGACATCATTACAATCCACATACACAAGAAAGAATATGCTATACATGCTGACCTTATTGTTGAAGTTCCATCTACCATTGCATGTAAAAATGTCTTCTCCATTGCCAGCTTTAAGCTGAACGAAAAGACAGATCAGATTTATGCCTTCGAAATTCCATAACCACAAAGGATATCTAAAATGATAAAGGATAAACAATAATGACCAACCTTGGGGGGCTAGAGTATCCTACCATCAACTTCTGTGAAACTTCTAGCAATTGTAATCCCGCATGACTTCAGCATGGGCTCTACATCATAGTTGCTTCTTTGCAGTACCTACCCAATTTGACATGAAAAAAAGTTTAAGAAAACCATACCTACCAATAAGGCAATAACCCAACTTACTAGGCCCAATTGTTATTGTTGTATATAATAACAAAAAGAAAAAATTGCTAGGTTTAATCCACACAAAAAAACTCACATCAGACAAAACATCCATCCTTTCTTGTGGTTTCTGCCTAGATTTCTCAACAAGTGATGACCTCTAAAGCATGCTCAAATCTTTAGTGTATCTTTGTAAAGGCAGAAAACTGCATAACTGGTAAACATAGAAACAATCTTCACAACATTAGCAGGAAAAGAGCTTTACAGCAAAGGAACAACACTAGGATTCAAATAATAGTTACCTCAACTGGAAAATATGTTGGCTGCTTTGGTTTTCCCACATTGATACAAGGAAGATCACCAGAGTATTGTAGCTCTATGCCACGTTTCTTTATGAAGTAATCAAAAACAGTGATCTCTTCAGAGTCACCATTACCATTTTTATGCTTCAGTGTGAATCTACAAAAGCAAGATACAGCACTAGAGACCAACTAGACTCAACTGGATGATAATCATTGTACTGGATGTTTCAGAGTGAACATAAAAAAACAACATTACACAACTGGACTCAACTATGTTAAGACCAATACCCATATATTGAAAATTACAATTCGACATAGAGAGAAATAATCATTGTACTTTATATAGATTAAAACATGGCATATGGATGATAAGAACAGACTGATATTAAGTGCAAGTCCACTGTGGGTTGCATGAAAGCTAGAAAAGAAACCTTCTACAACCCACTACACCACCACCCAGGTCAACAAAGGTGGGAGGATTGCTAACAGACCTGAAGATGATGACTTGGTCAGGCTTTCTTTTCCTAGAACTGGTGTAGAAGTCAATCAGACAATCCCTGAGACAACATCAAATTCCAACAGGTAATGGGAGAAAGCATGTGTCAGTAGAACATAGAGGACATTCAGTAAAGTATACTTACAAATATCATCCACTCATGTTTGGCCACATGGTTGCAGATTAATATTTAGAACCACATTAGTACCAACAAGTAATATTTACAACCACCAACTGTTCTCATCAACGTAGCTGCTTCTTTACAAAGTACCATGCACTCATAGCATCAACCTACACCCTATGTGACAGGATTCTAAACACAAGAACTAAACACAACATGCAGGTCATGCTTTCTTGTAGTACTTTTCATAGACCTGAGAAAAAAATATTAGAAACAAGTATCAATTGAGTACATGATGGAACAATACACAAAGTGACATTGCAACTAGTATTACCTCAGCATCTATTCCATCACTTTAGATCGACCATCAACAGAACAATTGTATTCATCGAAAATCATGTCGTTGACGTACTTGATACAAAGATGCCAAATATTAGCTTTAGAAAACTTGTCCATCAAATAGACATTTAGGTCCCAAAGCTCTAGATTCTTCATTGCAAAGATATCACTATCATTGCTAAAGCTGAAACAAGATATGTGAAAGACAAGACATAATATTATAAGCACCACACAAAATGACATGATCTAAAAAATAAAAAAAGACTATACTTAACCTGCTTCTTAGTCTACTGAGGTAGATCTGCATAGATAACTTCATATCCATGGAACCCAAAGTCAATTTGAACAACATCACTCCAGATTGTGGTCAAATTTGGTATCTAAAAGCAGGTAGAGGAAATAATTAGAGTGCAGATATATATTTTTTCTTATTTGAACAAAATTTCACATTGCATTCAAACTAAATGATGTGAATCCATGTGCTGCTGCAACTAACAAATTCATCATGGATAACTTTATCGAAATGTGGGTCAGCTCCAAAATGTAGAGTACATGAATCCAAGATTACAATCAATCTTCGATTGAAATACACAACAACGACACACCACCGATCATGAAATAGAATTGGAAAATAAAGCTGACCAAATAACACATAATGAAAAAGAAGGGATTATTAGCACAACAGCAATGCACACAACATATGTGCTAAAGCTTAAAAAATTTAAAAGGATGTGTTACTCACATATTGGTTGTATGCTAATGACGTTGCACGACAAGCACCCTTAAAGCATTTCACTGCATTCTCATATAGCTCCTTCTTGCTATCATTAGGACTGCGATTTCCTATAAAATAGTCCTACAAAAACAGATTGGTCAATATTATTTTATTTGATATAGTTAACACATGTAATTGAGAAAAAAAGAAATAAATGACACTTACACCAACTTTAGAGAAGAAACAATGCTTGTAAGAATTCTTAGGATGTTTCCTATGGAATAACAATCTGCATAAAAGCATTCACTACAAAGTAATGGACCTTTCCTTGAGGCTTAAGAGAACTTGCAAGTGCACTTAATTTCACAACCACTTGCCCATAATCGATTACTGCAAGACTGAAACAAATGAAAACAATTCATAATTACTTGATTCAAGTGTACTCATGAGTGGTGAAAATGCTAAGGAGGTTGTAAACATTTAAAACTTACTCGAAATGTTCAGTTTCTGCCATCTTCAAAACAACCTCATACACATCAGCGTCAAGTCTAGACACTGATATCTTTGAATGAGGCATCATATACGGGCTCAACTTATATTTGCTTGGGATCACTGTCCTCCTAGGACGATGAACAACCAACTTTGCACTAGAAGGGTACCAAGGACCTTGGTTTGAAAAGGACTCAGAGTCATCTGATAAACCATTGCTTCCCATACTTTTTGCAGAAATAGAACTCCCACCTCGATGGGATGGAAGAGGTGTAGGTGCCTGCAAAATCAGGAAAAAACATAAAGTTGTTCAAAAATCATAAAGTAAAAATTGACATAATAGGGTTCATACTATTTCATTCTATTCTCCAACTACCTAACAAACAAGCACATAAACAAACACGGCTAAGAGATATAAAGAAGGGGACAACAGAAATGCTTCTATTGCCTTTATTCTCAATATATACAGCACTAGTACCACTAAAGTACACTATAGTATGGATAGTACTACAACTACTTGTACAAGCTATTACATGACTGAGAGCAGCCCCAACTACTAATAATTATCCTTCCAATACCATGGCTACAGCAAAAGCAAATTCAACAGGTTATCTCACAAGACAATTGTTCTAAATTGATAAAACTAGAAATGCCAATTTACAGTGTCATAGAGTTCTCCTGAAGTGCTGATTGCAACTAGAGGAACAGCCGCAGTTGAATCTTCAGCAGTCTCAGAATAATCAGTAAAAGGTAAATACTCCATATAGAGAAGGTCCTAATAAAAAAATACTACCATATTAGTTACAGAAAAGAGAGAAAAGAGATCACAAGATATGTCACAATACAAAATTGATCCAATCTAATAAACAAGCTTATAGTTTCAACGTTGCCATTTCTTTCGGTCTCAACAGTTTCCTGATTGCTCACATACTGCCTCCACCAAATGGATTAGACCTCATCCAATCAACAAACGTCGAACCCTCTGATGCAGGTCCAAATTGGAAGTAGAAGCTGCTCTCAGATTGAACCTATCAAAAAGTGAAAGTAAATCAGGTGCTAGTACAGCGAATAAGACATACATATTAGAACCACGATTTTACAAAGAACAAGTTACAAACATATATTAGCAAGTAAATCAGGTGCAAACATATAAAAAAGTAAATTAGATGCATGTAAGGTCAAACATACATTTACAGGGTCACCTCCATGACATATATTAGCACCTTGATTCTGATCTAAAGTAGAAGTTGTTTTCAGCTGCAGTAACGCACACCAAATAAGTACAAAAATGTATATACATACGATATGATGATTTAGCAAGGGAAGAATAGGAAATGGAAAAAACATGTACCATAGAATTGACTTTTTGATGCATGTCATTGGATACATCACATCAAATCACATATATCACTCGATCAATAGGACAAGCTGTACCAGATACTAGACCGACAGGACTCCTCAGTTTACGGTCTTCAACATAATTTCCTAAATCATCGTCAAAATCGAACATTCTAAAAGATGGTATGCTAGGACTATTAAAGTAAGGAGCCTTCTTCATACAAGGTTTCTCAACAGGTGCTTTCCCTGCTTAAGTAAATATTAAATTGGTAAAAAAAGTTGAAACTTACAGGTGACAAGAACATATATTGCACATGTCAAATACTATAATTGCAGTATTTCAAATGTGCAATTTACTGCTAATAAATGTTCAATCAAAGAAAAGGTACTAACCAGTACAATCCAAAGCAGGAGCATCATTTTCAGCCAGTTGAGTTTCTTTTGAATGGCAGGGAATAGTTTTTGGCTCTGAAACTTGCAAATTAGGACTAGAAGCAGTTTGGACATTCTTCACTTCACAAAGACCATGATCACTCTGATTCAGAGAACCAATAGGATTCCTTCTACTAGACACTCCTCCTGCACAGAGAAAAATGCTCAAACATGTGTCTAGTCTATATGATAGATTTCTTAAACATTTTTTCATTAGCAGCACAAACCTGGGGTCTTCTCAATCATATCTGTCGAGGGTCCAGCAGCTCCACTAGTTCTTTCACCTACCTGAACAATGACAAACAGATGGAATAAGTTGCATGGGCAAAATAAAAGGGGGTCTATTGTTCATAAGTGCACGGGCAAAAAGCACAACATAAAAACATGAAAAGTGTAAAGTAATCTATGGCTCTCCCTGTACGCGCAGTAGGGGTAGGTGTTGAAAGGGCTCCCCTGCTGCTGCACTATAGCCACGGCAGGGGCAGGCGTCGAAAGGCTCCCTGTCGACAGAATATCATTGGCAGTCCTCCGAGGGGTATCCTACGAAGGTAGATTGATCGATAAAGACGCGTGTAATCGAGAACAAGAAGGCAACAGAGACACACAAGTTAGACAGGTTTGGGCCATCAGCACGACATAATACCCTACTCCTGTGTTCTGTTGGATTGTATTGGCAATTGTACGATATTGCGTGAGTTTGGAGGGGGTCTCTACCCGCCTTATATAGTCTTGGGGGTAGGGTTACAAGTCGGTTAGATCTAGGAGATAACCGGAAGGTAATAACAGATTACAGGAATCATGGGATCATACGTATCTTAACAGATCTCATAGTATCTTTAGGATATCTTCCTAGTGTCTTACGGGCTACGCCGAGCAACGCCGTGTCCCGTAAGTCTTCGTCTTGTGGGTTGGACCGCTCCTGGGGGCACAGCTCGTGTGGTCTACCATGGGTATCCGGCGTCGTACCCCCCACAGCTAGTCCTCGAGCACCTTGTATCCATTGTGCAACGCCATCTTGAGCTTGTCTGAGCAGGTGCGAACGAAGCCGAGGGGTCAAACTCATGGTCCAACCACCGTGATAAGTTGCCGAGCAGTCGTGAGCCATCGTCGAGCAGTGTGAACCGTCGCCGAGCAGCGTGAACCATCACCGAGCAGTGTAAACCGCTACTGAGCAGTTGTGAACCGTCGTCGAGCAGCGTATCCCAAGTAAGGCTTGCCATAAGGATATAAGGAGCTCAAGTTCAAAATAAAAAATTTCCTCACAGTGGACCAAGTGTGCCAACTTAGAGTCCGACCACGAGAAAGGAGAAAGTCTTCTTCAACTTCAGGAGGCGCAGAATTTTCTAGATTAAAGCAAACACACTCACCGCAAGGTGAAGTGTGCCCACTTAGTCCCCGAGCCCGACAGTAGGTGACATAGTCACGTGGTGCCAGGGTCCAAAGCAGAAGAAAAACAGAAGACCAGCCGAGCAGGCAGCCAGTCCCCGAGCTGAGCCTTGAAAGAAAAACGCACATTCACCGCAAGGTGAAGTGTGCCCATTTAGTCCCTGAGCCTGACATTAGGTGACATAGACACATGGTGCTAGGGATAGAAACAAAAGCAACCAGAAGACAGTCCCCAGTGTGGTGAGGAACCAAGTCACAGTGGTGGCGCAGTCCTCGAGCCACAATTGGAAATATCGGAGAAATCAAACCATGGAGAAAAAACTGGTGTAGCGGTTGTACAGCAGTGGTTACTGAGCCTTAACAGATGGCGAAGAAGTCGGCGAATATTCAGCGAGTAGTAACAAATTGCGGCGATAAATGGGTGATATGGGCTGTAGTTACGCAAAAGCCCAAATAACGGCCCATTAAACCACTTCGGAGATTTTGGAGATGCGCAAATCGTGGAGCGGTTTCCCAAAAACCCTTGAATGCGAAGAGTGGGGGAGTGCTTTATAACTACGCCGTCGCACCCTGCGCTCCCACCTTTGCCACTTTGCCACTTCATCTTCCTCCTCAGCCCTCGCACTTCCAGATTCATACGCGCTTCCGCGCCAATCTCAAATCAGATCTGAGAGATGGCGCCAAAGTGGGTAGTTATGAAGCCAAAGAAGGCAACCGCTAGAGCCAGCCATGATGAGGAATGGGTGCCATCGAAGATGGGGGAGGCAGAGCTCAACAGGATGGTGGAGGCGGGCGTTCTCCCAGACCGTGTCACCGCCGAATGGTGTCCAGCCAGTGGTGAGCCCTTCCCGATGCCTCACACTGATGGAGTTGTAGTGTTTGAGGATTATTTTTGGTGTGGGTTTGGGTTTCCTGTTCATCCTTTCTTGAGGGATCTGTTGGAGTTCTGGAGAGTTAGTCTATGCAATCTCCACCCAAACACCATCTTGCACATCTCTATCTTTATCCACTTCAGTGAGGTGTATCTAGGGGTTCTTCCGCACTTCAACCTCTTCAGACACCTGTTCTGGTTGAAGAAGAAGGGTGGCGGCAGTTCCAAGGTGGTCGGCAACGTATATCTGCAACTCCGGGACAGGATGGCGAGCGAGTACATTAATGTACCATAGAGCACTTCTCTAAAGGGGTGGAACGCCAGGTGGTTCTACATGAAGTAGAGCCACCCAACAATCTGCTGCGACATCGACCACATCCCAGAGAGCCAGAAGAGCTGGTCGGAGAAGCCGAGCAGTGCAGACATAGAGCAGGTGAGGGAGCTCCTCAACCTGATAAAGGGCATCGAGATCAACGGCGGACTGGTGGCGGCAAGCTTCATAGTGCGCCGCATCTAGCCCTACAAGGAGAGGGCCCACCCGGGCTTCGACTTTAAGGGTGACACCGATGACACAGGGGAGAGCATGGGGAGCTGATGAAGGATGAAGTGCTAGAGTGGGCCTCAGAGCTATTCACTCCAAATGCCTCATTCACCGTGTCAAAGCAGACGAGGGCCTTTAACTACACGAATCTGCCTCCTCAGGTAAAAGTCTCAAATGTTATTACTAGTTCGTTTTATGCTTTACCATTGCCGAGCAGTGAACTGATTCACTTATAGAAAGGTCCATTCGTAGGAACGAGCCATGTACTTCTCGGGCGTGCCAAGGGGCGATTGGCCGCAGGCGTTAGACGCCCAGCCACCAGCTCAGCCTGAGGAAGGCGCCGTGAATGCCTTGTCGGAGTATAGAGGTGCATACACTGGTCGGACGAAGAGTCCCACTCCGGTGTCGGATAAAGTTCGGGGGAAGAGGGCAGCCGCAGATGAGTTGGCACAAAAGAAGAGGAAGACGGCGGGAGCTGTTCCCTACAAGCCAGGCGGCATCTCGCTTAGTGGTGACCAGACCACTCGGACACGAAGGGCGGTGATGTCCGAGTGGTCGGATGATGACGAGGCTCCAGTAGCTCCACCTCCGCGCACAGAGTCCCCGAGTAGCAGGCGAAGGGAGTCCCTGAGCAGTAGGCGAAGGGAGTCCCAGAGCGATAGGTGGAGGAGAAGCCGATGATGGAGGCCGCGAGACCTCCACCCTAGGGCTCGTGTTGACCCTAGGGCCACGATTGGGGGCTCTGGTAGGCAGCGCTAGTTCCGAATAGTATTCTAGAAGGCCGACGTGTAAGTATCCTTTCCTTGGACCTATTTTGTTGTCGGATCCTTACAGCTATGGTGATTAACGAGCTAATCTAATGAAGGGTGAGGCGTACGAAAGGTTTGACTCCATCTGTCCAGACTAGAGAGCAGCGGGGGGCTGGTCCTAGCGTGGAGGCAATGTCGGCAGACCACGTCTTGGAGTCCCGGGTGCTCGGTGACCTGCGGAGGAGTTGACCGCCGCTGCTGATGTACTTGGTGGTGGAGAACAGTTGGAGCCAGTGGCAGGCGAATCAGCGGCGATGCCCGGGGCAACGGTGAAGACCGCCGGGTCTTCGCAGACGGATGCTGGAATTGCCGACGCCGTGCCTGAGTCTAGGCTGGAGGAACCAGTGGCACTAGAGGAGCAGGCAGCTCCCCCAAAAATGACGGAGGGCATGGTCAGATGCGTTGTGTGGACACCAAGCCCCCAGGTGACGCCACTAGCTGCGGAGGAAGAGGACGAGGTGGAAGAGATTGAGCGTGAGGAATCATGACCTCAACCCATCCGAATCCTCCACAAGCGGGGAGACAAAGTGGTGGTCGTCGAGGAGGAGGACACCACCTGGGAGCTCAGGAGGCTAGAGTCTTCCCTTTCCACAGTGACGAAGCAGATCAAGGTTAGTACTGCATCTGCAATGTTCGTCTTTGACGTTGGAGATTGTTCTTCTTCATAATCTTGGCGCTTTTGTAGGGCATTGCTCAGATCGCCGAACAGTGGCGACAGCTGGTTAAAAGGATGGAGCCCCTCACTGAGGAGAACACAAAGCTAAAGGAGGTGATGAAGCTCATGGAGAAAAATGTCCAGAGGTCCTAGCGCGAGTGGGATCTTGCTGAGTCCAACGCAAAGGACCTGGAGTACTAGAAGGGTGTCCTATCCGAATAGCTAGCGAGCGTGTCCGAGTAGCTACAGAGCAGCTCCGAGCAGCTAGAACATAGCTCTGAGCAGGTGATGAGTCTCTTCGAGTAGCTGAAACACCAATCCAAGCATCTGAGAAACATCTCTGAGTAGAGAAAAGGTATGGCGTATCGGTGAATTTGCTTTGCATTGTTGAATAGTCATATTGTTGCTGACGACCATTATGCTTGTAGAGCAAGATGCGGAGCTTGGCCAGCTATGCCAAACCATTGAGCAACTACAAGAGGAGAAGGCAAAGGCGTCAGAGCGAGCGGAGAAGCTAGCCGAGGAGCTTAAAGGTGAATAGTTCATGGTCGAAGTTGTTGCTGGAGTAATTCTTTTTCTTGATGAATCCTTGTGATGCCTGTAGACTACCGTCGGAGGGCCAAGGCATAGTTCGATGTGCTAGAGCAGGAGGCCAGAACCTAGACGAACAAGTTCGACGCGGTAGTTGCCAGAGTCAAACCGATGCTCGACTGTGTCAACATGGAGGTGGCCCCTCAGCCCGACGGTAGGCCGCCGTGCCCTGACACCATCATTGACAGGTGCAAGGCGACATGGGAGACCTTCAAAAGCTTCAACCGTGACACCACCATCACCGCCGTTACACACGCCCTAGCTGTTGTCTGGTCCCACTACCCTTCCATTGACCTTCAAGCGATAGGGGATGGACTCGCTAGGGAAACGGGCGCGACGGAGCATCAGCAGCTGGAGGATGAGGTGGAGAACACGATGAAGAAACTGGCCAGCGATGTTGACCTGTTGGGTGAGATGGATGGCGATGGTGAAGCCCAATGACATGCTCAGAGAATACTCTATAATATCTGGAGTGACCAGTTAAAACGCTCTAGGGCACAGAAAAACATTCATGTATGTGTATAAATGTTTATAAAGTGACATGTGCATGTTTATGCCGTTTGCCAGTATTTCGGTGAAAAAATCATTGTAGTGTTAACCCGTTAACCCTAACACAATTATACATAGTATAAGTAGTGTCCGAGCAGTTAGTTCCTTACTGAGTTCCTGGCCTTAGCTAGCCCATATTCCATAACGTCGAGCGCGGAGCCTGTGCACGTGTAGGAGGAATAGGCGTGACTAAGGAACCGCAGCCGACCACCCATAACACAAAGCGCGGAGCCTATAGCACGTGTAGGGAGAGATCGAAGACTGGGTCTTCTCCAAAGAACACAGAGCAGAACATGTGCTGCTCGGCGGTTGGCAAAATATCTTGGAGATTTGGAGAAGCATGGCGGAGCATTTATGGCGATCACGTTTTGGAGTTCGTTAAGGAGTAGCTTAGAGCTAGCGATCGCAAATGGAGATTAATGGTGACAAATTATTCATCATGGAGACAAATTATGGCGACCGTAGTGGAGAAAAAATGGAGACAAATTATGGCGACAAAGACTTTATTCATCAAGGAGTGGAGAGTATATATCTGGAGCATTTCAAGGATAGAAACGTATGAGGTGCTCGATGTGCCATGAGTTGGGGATGTCGATTTCATCCAAGTCACATAGGAAGTAAGACCCTGGTCGGGTAACCTCTTTGACCATGTAAGGCCCTTCCCAGGGGGAGGAGAGCTTGTGCATCCCTTCAGTCTTCTATTTTCTACGGAGAACGAGGTCGCCGGTAGCAAATGAACGACCTTTGATGTTGCAGTTGTAGTATCTTCGCAAGCCTTCTAGGTATTTGACTATGCGGACGCAAGTGATTAGGTGTTCTTCCTCAGCCCTATCGATGTCCTCTGTCCAAACAGCTGGGGCTTGCTCTTCATTAAAATGCTCCACCCGAGGTGCTCGGAAGGCATTGTCCGCTAGAAGTATGGCCTCTGTGCCGTAGACTAGGAAATATGGAGACACACCGGTGCTACGACTAGCCTAAGTACGGAGCCCCCAGACCACAACTAGGAGCTCTTTGAGTCATCTGCCCGGATGCTTTTCCTCTTTCTGATATAGGCTCTTTTTGAGGGCATCAAGGACCATGCCGTTCGCCCGCTCGACCTGGCCATTGGCTCTGGGATGGGCAACAGAGACGTATTTGACGGAGATGCATCGGTCTTCGTAGAAGTCCCAAAAATAATGACCAGTGAATGTGGTTCCGAGGTCAGTGATAATGCTTTTTGGGAGACCGAATCTGTGGATGATATCTTCGAAGAGCTTGACTGCCTTCTTTGCGGTAGCCGAAACAAGCGGTTTGTATTCAATCCACTTGGAGAACTTGTCAGTGGCGATGTACACATACCGGAAACCACCTGGTGCTGGCTTGAAAGGCCCAATCATGTCCAGTGCCCAGCATCCAAAAGGCCAGGAAGCTAGGATGGTCTGCAATTCTTGTGCCAGCACATGTATTTGCTTGGTGAAAAATTGTCATCCTTCACAACATCGGACGAGGTCTTCTTCATCGGCGATGGCCGTGGGCCAATAAAAACTAGCTCGGAAAGCTTTGCCGACCAGGTTTCTCAAGGCCGTGTGATTGCCGTAGGAACCAGAATGAATTTCAAGAAGTAGTTTCACTCCATCTTCTTGGGTGATGCATTTCTGCAGTATCCCTTCCTTGGCACTTTTCCTCATCAAGTTGTCGTTCACCAGCATGTAATGCTTGCTTCGATGAATTAAGCATTCAGTTTCGGTCTTGTCGGCGGGTACATTGACACTGGTGAGGTACTTGATGAAATGTTCCCTCCAATCGGCGGTCGGCGAAGGTACTGTAAGTACCAGCTTCTCGGCAAGGGGATTTCTTGAACTTCCTTCTCTTCCTTGATGGATGGTTTAAAGAGATCTTGAATGAAGACCCTAGGCAGAACTGCGGCGCGAGAAGATCCTATCTTAGATAGGTGGTCGGCGAGCTGATTTTGATCTCGTACCACGTGGTGATACTCGATGCCGTAGAACTTCTCTTTGAATTTTCTAATTTCGGCACAGTATGCGTCCATCTTCTCACTGGAACTAGACCAATCTTTGTTGAGTTGGTTGATGACCAACGTGGAGTCCCCGTATACCATAAGGTGCTTGACGCCGAGCTTGACGGCTATACGGAGTCCGTGGAGACATGCTTCATATTCGGCGGCGTTGTTGGAGGCTGGAAAATGTATTCAGAGAACATATCGGAGCTTGTCTTTGGTCGGCGTAATGAATAAGATGTCAGCACCAACACCATTGATGTTAAGGGTGCCATCGAAGTACATCACCCAGTGCTCGGGGCAGGTAGCGGGGATGGGCTCTTGGATCTCGGTCCACTCAGCGACGAAGTCAGCGAGCGCCTATGACTTGATGGTAGGCCTGCTTCTAAATTCGATAGAGTAAGTGCTGAGCTCAACAGCCCACTTGATAATGCAGCCGTTGGCCTCTTTGTTGCGGAGGATGTCCCCCAGAGGGAACTTGGTGACCACGGTGATCTTGTAGTACTCGAAGTAATGGCGAAGCTTGTGTGACGTGACCAGAATAGCGTATAGTAGCTTCTGGACCTGAGGATAACGAGTTTTGGACTCATTAAGGACCTTGCTGATGAAGTAGATCGGGCGTTGTACATTATAGGCATGTCTGGCCTCCTCGCGCTCAACGATGATAGCTGTGCTAACGACGCGAGAAGTGGCGGTGATGTAGATTAGTAGGGTTTCATCTGGTCGAGGCACCGTCATGATCGGAGGCTTCGTTAGAAACGACTTAAGCTGCTCGAAAGCTATATCTGCCTCCTCCAACCAGGAGAATTGCTCGGAGGCCTTGAGGAGCTTGAAGAATGGTAGTCCTTTTTCACCGAGGCGCGATATAAAGTGGCTGAGAGCAGCCATGCAACCTGTAAGCTTTTGTATGTCCTTTACGCAAGTTGGTCGTTTCATGTTGGTGATAGCGGAGACCTTGTCGGGGTTGGGCTCGATGCTGCAGGCACTGACGATGTAGCCCAGGAGTATGCTGGATGGAACTCCAAAGATGCACTTTGAAGGGTTCAACTTCCATCTGTACCTTTTTAGGTTGGCGAACGTTTATTCGGGGTCAGCGATAAGATTGTCGGCGGTCTTGGACTTGATGACCACATTGTCGATGTAAGCTTCGATGTTGTGGCCTATTTGTTGATCGAGGCACATCTAGATGTCCCTTTGGTAGGTTGCCCCGGCGTTCTTGAGTCCATAGGTCATGGTGGTATAGCAGTACACACCAAAAGGCATGATGAATGATGTCTTGATCTGGTCATCTTCCTTCAAGGACATCTGGTGATAGCTGGAGTAACAGTCAAGGAAGGAGAGCAGCTCATAGCCGGCAGTGGAGTCTACAACCTCATCTATCTGAGGCAGACCGAAGGGGTCTTTAGGGCGGTGTTTGTTGAGATCAGTGTAATCAACGCACATTCTCCATTCTTTATTCTTTTTTGGAACAAGAACAGGGTTTGCTAACCACTCAGGATGATACACTTCTTTTATAAATCTGGTAGCTAGGAGCTGATTTATTTCTACCCTAATAGCCTCCTTCTTGTCTAGCGCAAATCATTGGAGTTTCTGCTTGATCGGTTTGGCGATCGGCGAGACATTCAAGGAGTGCTCAATCTTCTCCCGTGGTACCCCCAGCATGTCTGTAGGTTTCCAAGCAAACACGTCGGCGTTGGCACATAGTTAGGAGACGAGCGCACTTTCCTATTTGGGGTCGAGGTGAGCCCCAATCTTCACGGTCTTGGAGGGGTCATCGAGGCCGAGGCCAACCTCCTTCATTTCCTTGGACTTGGTAGAGGCGCGAGGAGGCTCTAGCAATGGGATCTCCATGTCGTCGGCGAGCAACATCTTGGCGTTGGTGACCACGCTAGCCATCTGGATGGAGTGGTCGATGGCTTCAGCGAGGGCAAGACTCTCTGTCTCGCAGGCATAGGCGATGGAGAGGTTGGCCTGTAGGGCCAGAACTCCTACAGGCGAAGGCATCTTTAGCACCAGATCGGCATAGTGCGGTATGGCCATGAACTTGGCCAGAGCTAGCCGACCAAGTATGGCGTGGTAGGTGGTGTTGAAGTCAGCAACGTAGAAGTTGATGTGCTCGACACGGTAGTTGCTGGCCATGCTGAACTATACTGGATGGGTGATCTCTCCAAGTGGCATGGATGCCCTGCTAGGTACCATTGAAAGCTCTAGTTTGGTTTTGGTTAATTGATGAAACCCTAAGTGCTAACCTAGTTTATCAAAGTGATTGTGAGATAGGTAGCACTACTCCAAGTGATGAAGTAATGGCGAAGATCATGACGATGGTGATGGCATGGTGATGATAAAGTGCTTGAACTTGGAAAAGAAGAAAGAGAAAAACAAAAGGCTCAAGGGAAAGGTATAAATAGTAGGAGCCATTTTGTTTCGGTGATCAAGACACTTAGCGAGTGTGATCACATTTAGGTTAGATAGCCATACTATTAAGAGGGGTGAAACTCGTATCGAAATGCGGTTATCAAAGTGCCACTAGATGCTCTAACTCATTGCATATGCATTTAGTATCTAGTGGAGTGCTAACACCCTTGAAAATGTTTGTGAAAATATGCTAACACATGTGCACAAGGTGATACACTTGGTGGTTGGCACATTTGAGCAAGGGTTAGAAACTTCACTGGTGGAGCGTGCACGTTTCGGTCTTATGACCGGACGCTGGGTCGCTCTGTGACCGGACGCTGGCAGGGTGCATCTAGTCAGTGCTGACAGACATTGACATGAGGCGCACAGAGGAGACGTTGAGTGACCGGACGCTGAAAGAGTCCGGTCGGGCATGACAGGACGCGTCCGGTCGTGAAAATTCGCGTTTGGAACCTTACTGGAAACGACCGGACGCTGAGGTCCAGCGTCCAGTCACTTTCTAACTGACGCGTCCGGTCATCACTTGACCGTTGAAATCGGGCGATCGGTGTTTGAAGCCGATGACACATGGCGCATATCGCACGACCGGACGCTGAGGTCCAGCGTCCGGTCAATATGACCGGAGCGTCCGGTCGGCCCGTGTTCAGTGCGGTGAGGAGTCCAACGGCTCTATTTCGTGGGGGCTTCTATTTAAGCCCCATGGCCGGCTCAAACTCACTCTCTTGGCCATTTGCATTGACATAGCAACCTTGTGAGCTTAGCCAAAGCCCTCCCACTCATCTCCATCATTGATTCATCATCTTTGTGAGATTAGGAGAGAATCCAAGTGCATTGCTTGAGTGATTGCATCTAGAGGCACTTGGTATTCGTGTTTCGCTGTGGGATTCACTTGTTGCTCTTGGTTGTTGCCACCACCTAGATGGCTTGGTGCAGCGGTGGAGGATCGGCACGAGTTGGTGACTATTCGTGGCCATCTCTGGTGATTGTGAGGGGATTTGTACCTTCCCCAGCAGAGCGCCGAAAGGTAACTCTAGTGGATTGCTCGTGTCATTGAGTTACCTCACTTATGGGTAGGTTCTTGCGGTGTCCAATCGTGTGGACGAGGTTTGTGCAACACCTCTTAGCCACCGAACCACCAAGTGTTGGTCGACACAACGGGGACGTAGCGTGTTGGTAAGCACGTGAACCTCAGGAGAAAACCGGTTGTCTCTTGCCATTTGGCATTCTCTTGGTGATTGATTTCATATTCATCTTGTGATTGGTTCATCCCTCTACACGGCGGTATAATCACCCTACTCACTCTTTTATATTCTTGCAAACTAGTTGTGGCAAGCTCTTTAGTGTAATTAGAATTGAGAGCTTGATTTGTTATTTAAGTTCATCTAGTGGAGCTCTTTAGTGTAGCAAGATTGAGAGCTCTTAGTGAGTAGTATCATAGCAAGTTGTGTGTCTAGTAATCATTGCAACTAGAATTATTGGATAGGTGGCTTGCAACCCTCGTAGAGCTAGAGCAAGTTTGCAATTCGCTATTTGTCTTACTAATCAAATTGCTCTAGTTGATTAATAGAATTTTAAATAGGCTATTCACCCCCCTCTAGTCATATTAGGACCTTTCACCACACCCTAGAAGGAGGAGTCGGAGGGTGTGAGGTCTCCAATCCTGAGGCCCAGCTCCTTTAGGGCTCCGGCGAAGAGGAGGTTCAGAGCGCTTCCGCCGTCGACGAGCACTTTCCTAAAAAGCACTTTCTAGATGGTTGCATCAAGGACAAGGGGGAAACACCCTATGTAGGGGATGTCCACCATTGATCAGCCCTACTAAAGGTGATGGGGACCTCAAACTAGGGGCAATAGCTAGGGCTGGCGACGGCGTCTTCCGCGTTGACGACGAGCCCCTGGTGGGCGGTGAGCTTCTGATCTGTTCTACTTTCAGCGGTGGCGAGGCCCCTAAAGATGGCGGCAACCACTTTATCATGATCCTGGAAGGTGTTGTTGTTGCCCCCAGGTGGTTCAGCGGCCTCTCGCTTTGTCGTTGTTGTCGTCGTCCAGCTTTTTAGCCTGGAACTCCTTAGCCAAGCTGAGGAAGTCATTCATCTTGTGCTTGGTGTTCTTGTGGAGAGGGCACGGGCCCTTGAGGATCTTCTTGTACTGCTTGTCGTAGTTGCACTTGGCGCGAGGTTCATCAATGGCGGTGATGATGTGGTCTGGTTGGCGGCGGCGATATTGACCAGACTTGGATCCTTCTGGCCGATTATGGCCACTGTCTCGATGGTGACTGCGGTCATCATAGCGGCGGTCATTGTGGCACTGGTTGTTGGGACGCTCATCGTTACGGCGAGCCAGGTGGTGAGTGCCCGCATCCTCATTGAAGCGCACTTCAGCCTCTTTGGTGTCAGCATACTGATCGGCGGTCGTAATAATCTCGCCAATCCCTTTCGGCGGCTTGCGATTGAACTTGGAGCGGAGGTCACGGTGATGGAGTCCTCGCACAAAGGCAGTGATGACCTCAGCTTCCATGATGTTAGAAATAGAATTACTCATCTCAGAAAAATATCTGATGTAGCTACGAAGGAGCTCGGACGGCTTCTGATAGATGCGGTTTAGATCGTGCTTGGTGCCCAGCCGAACACACGTAGCCATGTAGTTGTCGGTGAAGACCTTCTTCAGCTCTTCCCAGGATCCAATGGAGTCCAGGGCAAGGCTCATGAGCCAGTTCATCGTTGTTGGCATGAGCATGATGGGAAGATAGTTCGCCATGATGCTAGTATCTCCCCCGGCGGCGTGCATAGTAGTGGCATAAGCCTGTAGCCACTGTGTGGGGTTCATCCGTCCCTCGTAGGGCTCGACCCCGGTGATTTTGAAACCATAGGGCCACTGGAGTGTTTGGAGTGCCCTCGTGGATGCTCGAGGTCCCTTAGGATCGTCACCGTCTGCAGCGTTGCTGGCGTTGAGTGGCTAGAGGGCTACGTCCAGATCCCCGAACTCTTGCTCATACTCTTGACGCCGGCATACTTCTTCTTCATGGCGAGGAAAACGGCGCCCGTTGATACAACGCCGTGCATCTAGGAGATTGTTGAGGTGCTCTCGGACGTCTTGTTCGACTTCTTGGTTGTGTTGATGAGGGTGGTTGAGGTAGTCCCCCCTAGCTCCCCCTGGAGGGGTAGTGCATCATCATGATGCTGGTCGGCGAAGCGGCTCCTGCTAGGGTGGCTATTAGATCTGGGGGCAGTGGATTGGCGAACCGTGCTCATCGAGCATGAAGGTCTCTGATCCTGGCAGATCTCGTTGACCTGACAGTGTGCCGCTTTAAGCATGGCGGCGACCTCTGGTGTTTGCGGGAGCTGGGCGAGCTCATTGGCGGCCGCAGCCAAGTTGGCACTTGGGGTCTTGTAGACGTCGTGGCTGTCATCACAGACAAATTCATCGTCGAGGTTGTGATGGAGTTGGCATGGCCTTCCCTATGAGTCGAGTTGATCGTTGCAAGCAGCCTCGGCTAGCACAAGGGCATCCTCGTTTGCTCGACGTTGCGCATGGTTGACATTCCTATTGGCGTGGGCGGCGTGTTCCTCCTCGGTTTCCCCGTCCTGTGGGGGGCTGTCGATGCTGACATTGAAGATTCCACCCGCACGGAAAGGCGGGAAAGGAGGTTGCATGGTGGAGGTTTTGGAGACAGTCTCCGTAGAGCCTTAGGACTCTGAGTCCGGATTTCCCTCCAGGATCGTTTGGAGGGATGCTTCATGGCGCCGGCCGACGTGGAAGCCCACCCACCAGCATGATGGTGGACAACCAACCCGCCATCGCCCTCGTGAAGAATCTGGTTCTCCACAACCGGAGCAAGCACATCGACGTCAAGTTCCACTTCCTCAGGGACTGTGTCGATGGAGGGTAGATCGTCATCGAGTTCGTCGAAACTGGTCAACAATTCACGGACATCCTCACCAATCCACTCAGCCATCTTCGGTTCACGGAGCTGAAGAAGATGATCAGCATGGTGGAGGTTCTAGGGTTTTGTAGCAGGATTAGGGGAAGAATTGTAAAGTAATCTGCTGCTCATCCCTGTACGCGCGGTAGGGGCAGGCGCCGAAAGGGCTCCCCTGCTACTGCACTGTAGCCGTGGCAGGGGCAGGCGTCGAAAGGCTCCCCTGACGTGGCCACAGCAGGAGCATGCGCCAAAGTCAGTCCTACTGTCACATCTAGTCACTGTAGCAGCATGGCAGCCTGGCATGTCTGTGTACTAGTATTAGATGGGTAGAGTTGTATATGTAGCTTCCCACTGCAACTCATTAAAGAGAGCGAGTTCAGTTTTGCCATATCCTCTGCAGAGCTCCGGCCAACGCTGGTGCTTGTGCTGTGTGTGTGCGCGCACGCTCTGTTGTCCCTCCCTCTTCTTCCTCCAGCCGTAGTATGTGATCGGGAATGACGGTGAGCGGTCGGCTCACCCGTGCGGGAGATCTCAGGGGCCAACAAAAAGCCCATGGACTTGGACTCACAAATTTCAACTAGACATACTAATGGGATGATTGGTAGAAGAACTGAAACATATGACACTCTGCATGGTTCATAGTAAGCCACTGCAACCCAGAATACATTGGGCGTTTCCTGAATAAATGTCTTTGATAGTTTAATTAACACTACACTTTTGATATCAAGTATTCCTTCCCGTTTTCACATTTAAATTTTACTAGAATCACAATAGATCACCAGAGAATAAAAAAACTCATAGCCTCCCAGTGTTCTGGTAAATGGTTTTACTTTTGTGCCAGAGCATCAGGCAATAGATATGTCATGCACTACAGATTATATCTCTAAGCACAATAAAGACAGAGGTAAGAAGAGTGAAACAAAACATTCAGGTAATCAGGGTGGGTTTGAACTCTCAAGCCTATATAAATTTAGTGTAGCTGGGATTTTATTTGAACAGAAAACATATCATTGGCAGATAAAAGAATGAACTAGATACAAAAGCCAACCATGCAAGTGCATATTGTGGTTTCAAGTTTTGATCAAAAAGGCACATACCCTTTCCCGTTTGTTCAGCTCAGCTTCCCTTGCCTGTAGTTCTTTCTCCTTTTTACTTAGGTCCTACATTTACATACAAGCATCACATAATCAAAAAACCATAGACACATCAATAAAAGAATATGTGCAATTTATTTTGAATCGAACATCTAAAAATAAATAACATGACCACCCTTGATCAATAACATTGTACATGACCTTCAGAAAAAAATAATCCAAAAGGAACACATGCACAACAATTACATACTTAAGAGTGTTGGAATGAAAGATCATGGTAATATTTTAGTCTTAGCCAGAACAGATGATGTAAAATACAAAATCCCACAATAATAACAAAAATAATGGAAGTCTGTTACCTTTGTTGAATCAAGAGGTATGTCCACTGTCGCACCACGATCATTGTACAAGCCAGCTGGTTCATGAGGAAGAGGTGGCATCTGAGAATTAGAAGCAGCAGGTATACTTCCTCCCTGCAGAATAGGATGCAATAGGAAGATCGGTCAAATAATAGTTAAGGAAAACAGGTGGAAGATTAGAATCAGCTGGAAGCTTGGTTTGATTTGCTAAAACATAACAGAAAACTATGGCCCTAAAGCTCTGAATTGATAGTACTATAAGTGTTAGATGGAGCACATCAAGGGCATACATAGTCGCAAACTCATGATGCAAGAGCACAAGCAGCCACATGCTAATTTCCCGAGGAGAAAGAACTTCGGCAAATACCTAATCCTACAAACAGCCCTCAAATTCCCTTGTGCCATTAATAAGTCAACCCCAAAAAAATATGCAGTCAGCCCTCAATTCCCTTGTGCCATTACCATATTCTATCTTACGAAATATTGATGCCAACAGCACTATGTGTAAATTCCACCATAAAATAAGTTTAAACACATGCATACAGCAGCCTTGCATGCCAAATTTTACTAATCAATTGTGATTCTTTCTCTGATTGTGTTTTAGCAACAGAAGCCTTCCAACTGTGTCAACTCACTTCCTAATTATCAGATTTAATTACATTGCTAGTATTAATTCTATTCCCTTTTCATCTGATGCATGTAGGGCAGGTAACATTCTACTAGGGGACATGTGCCAAGCAATGCTCAAAGGATCCCCATGTCAGAGAAGAGCAGTAACAGCAGCAGCAGCTATACTGTCACAAGAATGATTAGCATAGGTTTTATTTTAACAAGGTCAACTTGGGCAGACTCAACACATAATCATTGTACAAATAAAAAAAAGCCAATACCAAACAGCAGAAACATGGTGCAACCTATACATAGAAGATATTTTGCAGCGCTATCTACATATAGCCATGAGGTGCACACACAGAAAAAAAACGAACAGGGAACACACAGAAACTCACTTTTAGTTCGAGCTTCTGACCTTTGGTTGCATCTTTAGAAGCTAACATTGGGGCTTCTTCAACAAGTACAGGATTATCCTTTGCACCTCCATTTCCAGTATGATCCAACACATTTGCCTAAAATTCACAAATACATATTATTCAAGGAAATAATTTGTAACTGAAATGACTATTCAAAACACAAGAACATAATCAACAAAAAGAAAATTTTGAATGCACATAATCTATCAATTTATAAAATAAAAAACTAAAGGAAAGTAAATAAGATGTAGGAACATTGACCTTAGCATAATCATCTTTTCTGCAGCTCAGAGGGGATTTGCCAAGACGTTGAGATAGTCCAAGTCTAGTCCTAGAAGCTACACTATCAGGGCTAGAAGATTGTGATGCATTGTTTTTCCTCTTCCTCTTCCTTCTCCCTGAATCTGCACCTGAAAAATATTCATAAGAGTATGAACAAGAGATACAAAGTTAACTCAATGCTGAAACAATGTTACAGAACACTTCATGTACCTTGAGCTGATGAGTTATTTGAAGAAATAATTATAGTTGCCTGAGAAAAGCCACAATTCTCACTACCAAAAACATTGTATGCACTATCTGTATCAACATTTTCAGTCACAGAAACTTCTTCATCATTAATTTTAGTAGTAGCAGCCATTGTGGGATCCACATCTTCCACATTAACTTCAGTAGCAGCAGCCAATGTGGTATCCAAAACATCTTCCACAGTCATATGAGTTGAATCAGCAGGCATTGGGGCTTCATATTCAAGAGCCATTGCATCATTATCTTTCTCACTAACGTTGGCTAGAGAAAGGATTCCGGCAGCAGAATTCTCAGGCAGTGGATCATCATCAACTGCATGACCATGACGCTTTTTCATGTACTAGAACATTGAGAATTCTTAGGCAGTGGATCATCATCAACTGCATGACCATGACGCTTTTCCATGTGTTGTGTGATGTTCTTGGAAAATGCCACACAAAGCTTCAAATTAATAGTGCCATATGAATCATGTAAAGTTCAATATAGAGGCTGGGTTACAAAAATTACAGATTGTGCATATTAAAATAGCAATGAACTAAACCAGTAATTTCTTCACAAAAATTAAATGAAATACTCATGAACATACTGAACAAGGCACCTACTTGTTCATCGAAGAAATTGCAATCAGTATACAGAGAATCCCTAAAAGAAGCACAAGCATCAACCGGTAACAAAGATTCAGCATAACAAGTTTCCTCAATAGATTTGACCTACACAAAATATATTATAGTTAGTCAGTCAGTAATCTCAATAGGAACAAAACAAACATCACAACACTCATAAAACCTCAAACCAAGACTTACCGGATGCTTTCCAAACTTATTAGCAGAGACACAATCATATGAAGCATATTTTCTGATCATAGAACCTTTCCAACACAAAATTCTTGGCAAATTTGGGGGAAGCTGGAGATGAGATCCAAAGTTCAGGAAGTCTAGATAGTAAGCCTACAAGAAATTACAAAGTGGTCAGTAAATACATTACATATAGATGACAAAAAAGGAATTGATAGGAAAATAAGCAATGGAAAAAAGACATACCGCAAAGAAGTATATGTAGCCACCGGTTGTCCTTCTTTGCTTTTTTCTATATAATGATATTGAAGCAAACAGCCATTCAAATACAAACTTAGACCAGTCCCAATCTTTCATAGTCAAAACATCAATCAAGGCACCTAGATACTTGGGGCTGGGAAGAGTACTTGAGTTTGGGCACAGGAAAGTTGACAATGCAACAACCATGAAGTATCGGAAGATGTCATCATCAGACAAATTGTTGCCTACCAACTTCTTGGCAAAGGTCTTGATGAGGGGCAAAGAAGTCTCATTGATTTCTTTAAGAAAATTGGCCTTTGTAGACTCATCTTTCTGTTGCCTAATGTCTTCACCACCAATTGGAATCCCTAAGAAAAGGTGAACTGATTTTGCAGAAAAAGGGACTACTTTGCCTCCAACAAGTATATCACAACAGTTGTCATCGACTTGATCCGCAATCCATTGCACAAAGTTTCTAGGCTCTGAACATCCATCATACTCAAGCAAGATTCCAAATCCATGATCCCTGATGATCTTTTTCTTACGCTCATCCAATTCTCTTATTTTCTCTCCAAAATACTTGTTATTGCACCAGCTTCCTGCTTTAGCAGATGAACTTTCACCAGCAGTTGATTTTCCTTTACCGGTGCCTTTAACATCTCTAAGATTCCGAAAAACCGATGAAAAAATTTCCAGTTATGAAACTAATCATCAATTCATGAAACATGGTGTCAAAAAAAGCACATGCTACTGAATTTACCTTTCCAGCACGCTTCTGAACTCCAGAACGTCGTGATTTCCCTTTCTTCTCAATAGACTTAGAGAACTGAAAAAACAATATCAATAGTTAGTTCATAAAAACATAGTGGCATGGACTGATTCCAGTAACTTAACTGCTAGAGAATAAGAACAGAAAAGGTTGATATGTGCAAATGAGAGACAGACTGATGTCCTACTCCTATAACTATGACATAGTGAAGGTAATAGTCCAAAGAGATACAGAAATATGCATGGTTCAGTCAAAAAAGTTTTAGAACATACTCTAGAGAACACTCCTTTCAGATGCTTCAAAGCTCGGATAGCTATAGCAGGATCAATATCACCATCTGAGGAATTTGGATCCTAAAAAGGCAACAAGATATATCATATTATATACATAGGTGCATAAACAAGATAAATCAAGTAAACTTATTACCTTGCCAATATTCAATGAATCAGAGTTTTTGTCTTCTTCAGAGTTCATATCAAACTCACCATCACTCTCACCATTTATAGATTGAGCATCAGAACCCAACTCATCATCAACCATGGCTATATAATAAAAAATAATAAACTTTAATGAACTAGTGTTTTCTAAAAAATGCATGCTTATCATTCAGTAACTCACATGAGTGAGCTCTTTTACTTTAGTTCACTACTACTCGTACTAGGTCAGCATGCACCATAACAGAATGAACAAAAGCTTTCAAGCACGATATTAGAATCAGGTATGACAAACTATTGTTGCATGCATGAAGTAATTGCATATATAGGCAAACCAGTGATACAGGAGCAGGACAAGTTAGATTCATTGAATATGCAAAATTCAGAAGCAAAGACATAGAACTGGACAAAGTCTATACAAATTCTCAGAGCAATAAGCCAGAGTCTTACAAATGCATGAACTAATTTAACTTGGTAGATGGACCTAAACATTGACATGGTATTCATCGCTACTCGCTAGCACTGACATTCAGAAACAACCACGCACATAACAGAGGAAACAAATGCAGAACAAACTGACATCAGAGTAGCATATTTCTAGGAAAATGATATGTAAGCATAGGACCAAAGCAATCACAGATGAATTACACTAGAGCATTCTATCTAGCTTTATTAAACTTGACAGCAGTAACCTAAAAAGGAAACATGATATTTTAGAAAATGAACACTAAAGGTACAAAGATTTGTAAGAAAAGCACGAACTCAACATTTTATTGCAATCAATTATTTTTAATATTAGTCTCCTACCAGGAAATAAGTTTATTGGCCTACTGTCAGGTTGTTACACATAATTTGTTTTTCTTTGATGCTGAGTGTCGTGGACTTAGGTACAAAAACTTTTGCAATGAACTAAATTCAGCCTAACGTGTAAGTCAGAAAATGAGAGCTCTTAATAATCTTCCTATATTCAAGAAGTTAAAAAAGTTTTTTCAATTGACCTTGACCTGTGACAGCATAACTCGTTTCAAAGTTGCCAGCTTAACTCAGACTAAGACACTTAATAACTTTAACTCAAGAAAATTCATATATGAAGTATAAAAGAGAAAAGAGCTAACAAAAGCATGAACCATACAGTCACTTGAAATGACAACAATGCCATCAATTATCCAGAGCCTCCTAGTGTAAACTGACAGCAACAAGACTACAACAATTAGATGGCGTGTATGAACCATAACAGCTTCATACACATTCCGAAGATTCAGAACGCAAATGGTGCCCAGGCTTACTAAGCAGTGCATTCTGTCGACGGTGAGGGGACCGCGGCAGTCGCGCTTGTGTCGACGACGACGGGGCCATGACCGTGGCATAACGGCGAGGCCAGCGACAGAGATGAGACGAGGAATGTTTATGGCGGCGGGTCGACGACGGAGGCTGATGTTGCGGCGCTTTCTGTTGCTCGGGGAAGAGATGCCCGGACCCGAGCGGCCGGGAGGAGCCACCCTGGGGAAAAGTCAGGGTTCGGGTCGTCCTACCCCACCGGCTGGGTTCCCAACCATTGGGACAATTTGTCCCGTGGCCCTCCGACCCAGGGAAATCACCAGGATGGCCCAGGGTCTACGGTTCCCAAACGAAGCCAAAGTATTCTGATCCCACGAAAGATATCCTAATAAACTGTAAATTTGATTAAGAATACAGCATACCTAAGCAAAAGGCATACATGCAAATACTAAATTATGAAATAAAAGCCACCACAAGCTTATATATCCACGAACACTACTACATAAATAATTTTTAGAGGCACCTCTTTTTTCCATATGGTTGTAATTCTAAGTGCTGTAGAAGGGGCTAGGTAACGGACCATCCCTGAGAATGCAGGCATTTCTAGGGCCACTTGATAACATGGACCATGGTTAGAAATCAATTTCGTAAATACGACAAGAGAAATGCTAAATGACTCTTGGATGTTTATTAGGAATCCAACACTCCATTTTTAAGGTGTGGAGAATGAGCACGCACAATTGAAGCTTTTGCCATCGTGATTGGTTTGGTTAGAGTTTGGGTGGTCTCTCCCTTACTTCTTCTTCAACTCTGGTGGCCTTAGAAGGAAATTTGGGGAGGAATGCCGGACCTACCATCGTGGTGGGTGACGAGATCCTAACATATGGGTATGTTAAGTCTTGGGATCAAGGATTCCTGACCAAAAGACCCCCGATCGACCCTTCTAGGATCACCCGAGGGCTCGGGGGCTATACCCATCGGGTATGCTCGCGCGTACCCTTAGGCCGAGGAATCCGGTCGAGCACGAGCGTGACCACCATCTTCGCTCGGGGCTTGGGGGCTCGACCAAGCCTTAGGCTCTCGATCGTCGGGAGCTTGGACCGGATCCTTGGCATCCTCCCGGCCTCCGGCACTAGCCAAGGTCCGAGCACAAGAAGGTACGCCCCGATCCACCAAGGCTCGGGGGCTCCCTAGCGCTGCCCCGCTGGCACGGTGCTATCAACCACACCTCCAATAGGGTCACGCATGGGGCATGATGCAAGAAGACAAACTTCTCCATGGCCTCCAAGGGCTCGGGGACTCTTGTTTCGCATGTCAGCCCCTCGAGCCGGCCTCCTTCGCCACAAAGAAGCCTCTAGAAGGCGCACCCAGGGGAGGCCGGTCCAAGCCGACATAGCCTGACACTTAGCATGTCAAAACAGAGCAACTGGACAACGCCTTGGGCTTCTTCGACTCCACGACATTGCCACGGTCCATAGAGCATCGCTACAAGATTTTCCTGGACTCCTACGCATGTAGACCATAGGCTCAACTCCCCCAAACCGCCATGTACCTGACCTATCTTAGTATATAAGGGATAGGTTGGATCCTAAGAGGGGAGAGAGCGATCCGAGACAAATCATTCGCATCCTCACCGTTCTGCTCGAGCTCTGCACCGAGAGCAGGGCAACCTAGAGAGGGGCACCGAGAGCTCCTCCACCAGATCTGTCGTCTTCCTCCTCTCCAATGAGGGGGAAGGCTCCATAGGCAGTGAGGTGACCCTAGGATCAACACCGAGCGAACCTCTACCAAATCTCTCTCTTTCTCCTTTACACTCTGTTGTAACCCCCCGATTTTGGATGCTCTTGAGTATAAGGATCATCAACTGCATCCTGGACATAGAGCATCGATTGGCCTAAACCAGGATAAACCGTTTCATCCCCTTTGTGATTCTTGTGTTCTTGAGTCCACCCGAGCCACCGAAGACACACACTCTGACACCACCTTGAACAACAATGCTTGCCGCAGTTTTGACCCCACGACAGTGGGTGCAGGGACGATAAGGCAAGGCACCAATGACGCTACCAGTTGGGGAGTGGAGGAATGTGATTGGGCAAGGCAAGGGACAAGGGTGTTTTGGTGATTCTCTGGTGAAGTTGGGTTGGCTTGAGTGTTGGGGTGGAGGTGGATCTGGTGGCGGAGAGAACCGATAGAGAGACGAGGTAGGTGGGTGGAGAGGGGACTTTTTATGGGAAACCCCATGAAGGACCATAGGAAGAAAAAATCAGGGCTGCATTAAAACACTCAAGAGCTCCGTAGCCAGATCCAAAGACAGTTGGTATCATGTGTCGCCTCTTGAATAATAAGTGCCCTACAAATAAATTATTTCAAACAAATTTAGATGAAGACAAACTTTATATCGCAATTTTAGAGCTAGAGAAGATCTAAAACCTTGTATAACTTTTTATGTAAGATCATTTAGGGGGCCTAGACATACGTTTTTAGTTCTTTTATATGAAATTTAGGCTTTCAATTCTTTTCAAATGACCTCGAATGGAGACATGCTTTGTAGCAAACTTGTAATGTTTGATGAGATCTGAAACATTGTTGTTGACATTTTTTCATTTGAGATCATTTAGTGACCTTGTACATGTTAATACAGAACAAGGAGGGGTCACATGAGGTGGCCTTGTTTGAATCCCCATAATGACATGCTCACGTTTTTCAAGAAATGTTAAAAAATAGAGTGACTTTATAACCTAAGAAGCATCTATATTTGTGTGCATTGACAGCAAGACATTAATGATAACTTCTACAACCTGTTGGCCATCACTACTCTATATATATCTGTTTTTCAATGATAACTTCTACAACCTATTGACCATCACTACTCTATATATTTCATTACCACCGAGCCTAAACGCACTTTCACTGTAGGTTTTGCTCGGTGGTGGAGAAATTTGGCAGTAAAAATCGAGATAATTATCGTCGGTTTGCAAACTGATGGTGAATAGTGAATAGAAAATAAATAAAACTCCCATCTACGCCAGCGCCACCATGGACGTCCTCGCCCATGCGTCTGCTGTAGTCATCTACATCGTACTTGACCTCCTCAACAATCGTTGTTTGGGGTATGTGCTGCTGGGGGATGGAGGAAGCACTAGTAGAGAATAGACTTTCCGTTCTAGGCTTTAGTCTCAGCCATTTTTGGGCCCGAGACTAGAGATAGGATTAGTCCTGGTTGGAGCTACCAACCGAGACTAAAGTCCCCTACCCAATGGCTAGAGGTATAGCTTTTGTAGGAGGAGAGCAGAAGGGGACCTTTAGTCCCAGTTGGTGGCTCAAACCGGGACTAAAGGTCACCCTCCAGTCCCAGTTGGAGCTACCAGCCATGACTAAACCTTTAATCCTAGTTGGTGGCTCCAACCGGGACTAGAACTCTATCTATAGTCTAGGTTTATATCACAAACCAGGACTACATGTCCTGGGCTATAACTTTCTCCTTCTTCCTCCCCTAGCCCGAGCCATTTCTTGCTCTTTGCCTGCTCTCTGTTCTTGCTCATGGAAGGAGTTCATGCTTGCGGGATTAGTGAAGACGTCATTCCTCCATCCATTCTTCGGTTCTAAAGGTTACCAACTTCATTCTCCCATGTTTCATCACTAGCATGGCTCATTTCTTGGTCTAGAAATAGAGAAATTTGTGGTTTTTTAGATTGGGAATGATGGTGGATTTTTTTATTCATATACCATTTGAGCTCGAAATCACTTGATAGTTTGAATATGAAGATGAAGGAAGCTTATAGTAGTTCATCAAAACTAGTATGCGCCTTTCATTGCCTCATTTCATGGTCTAGAAATAGAGAAATTTTTGGTTTTCTATATTGGGAATAATGGTGGATATTTTTTATTTATATGCCATTTGAGCTCAAAATCACTTGATAGTTTGCATATGTAGATGAAGGAATCTTATAGTAGCTCATCAAAACTAGTATGCACCTTTCATTGCCTCATTTTAGAGTTTAGAAATAGAGAAATATAAGGTTTTTTTAGTATATAACTCATTTAATTTCATGGTTCACAAAATGAGAAACCTATAGTAGTTGATGAAAATGAGTATAGAGTGTCGTAGATGGCGACTACTTCCGGGTCCTTAGCCTCGCATGGGGTCCCTAAGCGACCGAGGCCAGACCTCCCTCTCATTGTGTGCGGAAAGTGTTGGCAGAAGACTGTGTTGGAGTATAGGGTGAAGAAGAAGTCTCCAAACCAAGGGCGCATCTTCTACACGTGTTCGGATCGCAATGCGAGTTATTTTTTTGTCATGGTTTGTTATGATTTGTAGCCATTTTTCATGATAATTTTGATTAAAGTTCTTGATTTGGTGTTGTAATTTCAGTGGGATGGCACTGGATCATGTGATGGTTGGTACTAGGAGGAAGAGTATGTTGAGCATGTCAAAAAATCTCTTGTAAAGCTGACTGAGGCGACTGATGAGAGTGCACCTTTGTATGATGAGGCAGTGAACCAGCAGAAGAATGATATGTCTGTTTTAGTTGGAATTGGTCGCGAAATCCTTATTTTGTTTTAGTTGTATGAAGATTAGAGAATATTTAGAAGAATATTAAAGCGTGAGTTAGCTTGATTGACGCTGAGTGGAGTAGAGGAGCCAGCGAGTCATGACGTCCGAGTAGATGGGTGTGATTTGGATGGTTCGCTTGACAGCTCGGATGGCTCGCTTGACAGCTCGGACGGCTCGCTTGACAGCTCGGATGATTCGCAGAGTTGTAGGCGAACGGACGTAATCAAAGCCTGACGGAGTCAATCCGCGCGGGGAGGCGAAGCCCTTGAGCATGTCCGACCGAGGTGAGGGCGCAGTCCGAGATCTTCCTTGCATGCCGGAGATACGTGAGGTTGCTTGCATGGCGGTATAGATCTAGATGCATATGTGCTTGTATATCTCTTCAACTACTCCAATTAGCTTGTACGGTCGATCAGCATCTTTGGTGGAAACACTGCTCCACATCGCGCTATTGCAGGCCACCTTTCCTGATTGCTGGTTGTCGTGATCCATAGAAACAATATTGCGTATCCGATCAGAAATCACGAGCAATAAGAAGATGCGATTAGGTTTCTCCCAACCGAAATCATGCAGACAATACAAATATATCTGGAAGTATAATAACAATATTTAATTAGGAAGCGACTTGACTTAGCTTTCTTAGATTGCTTGACTCCAATCTTGTTGTCACGTGTTGCTTCTGTTGAAGGCGTATGGCAAGGCATCAGACTCCAGCACGTGCTACCGTTCACCAAGGAAAGCAATCCGCTACGTGCCAGCGTTGAGTTGCCGCCGAATGCCGAGTTCTCGGCGATGTTGGTTGAAGAAAAGATTCACATCTAGTTTGCCATAGAATTAGCATGGACACCCCCTACCTAGCATGACACTATCGATGAAATCTGGTCGGTAGTCTACCGAGGGGTATGCCCATGGTAGTAGATGAATTGGTGGAGGTGCGCATGATACAAACTAGATGATAAGCATGATGTAAAACCCTATGTCCTGTGCTCTGTTATTTTGTATTGATTGAGTATGAGATTCGATCTGCTATCTAGGGGACCCCTGCCCCTCCATATATACTCTAGAGGGGTAGGGTTACAATGAAAATATCCTATTTAGTATTACAATATCTTCTTGTAGCCTTGCGGTGCACGCCAACCAGTGTCGTGCGTCGCACGCCTTGATCTTATGGCCTGGGCCACCTCTAATGGTGCAGCCCATGTCTTGTCCTGTGGATACCGGGGGTCATACCCCCACAGCTAGTCCTCGAGTGCCTTGTATCCACTTGGTGACGCCGTCTTGATGACGTTCGAGCAGTTTATCATGAAGCCGAGCGGTGAAGATTGAAGCTGACCAGTTTGACTGGTAATCTGAGCGGTGAAGATTGAAACCGACCAGTTTGACTGGTAAACTATGCGGTGAAGATTGAAGCAAACTGGTTAGCAGGCCTCGGACTTGCGTGAGTAAGGCGTGCCAGAAGGATGTAAGGGGCTCAAGATAAAATTTGAAAATTCTCCACCTTAGGTGAAGTGTAGCCACTTAGACTCCTCAGTCAATAAGGAGGGTAAATCAGAAAAAAGCACTACATTCATCGTCAGGTGAAGTGTAGCCACTTAGTCCCGAGCTTGCTGGAAGATGAAGAAATAAATCTTGTAGCAGGGTCAAAGGAAATAAATCTGAAAGCTTGCCAACGTCATCTGTCATGTACTTATCAAGACCCCAAACGTGCTGCCTAAGATCAGCACCCTGATCCGAACTGCATGGAGCAACTTGAAAGCACAACGATGAGACGTAGCAAAATCCAAATGCCAAGGGAGTCCCCAGCTTAGCTGGCGACTCTTGCACGAAGAATCCAAGCACCGAGGAGTCCCCAGCATAGCTGGTAAGTCCCCAGCATAGCTGTCGATGAAGCTGAAGCGACGAGCAATCTAATCGGCGGTGAAGTGAATGCCTGAGTGGAAGTGAGCATCGAATAGTCTGACTAGTTGGTCGGCGGTGAAGTCCGAGTACTAGGTGGCGCGGCCACCCAGACGATGATCCTCTTGTCCTTCCTGATGGATCCAGTCCCCGAGCATAAGCTCGTTGACTGAACCAGGCCCCTAAAATAAAAATATGTAGAATGGGTAGTTCATAATGTAAAAATAAAATATATGAAACCCAGAGGAAAATCCGCAGTGATGAAATAGCATATGCAGCTCGGCGATCAGTTGTAGATGAACATTATGTTCGTTTTTGGATGAAGTGTTTATATTTAATATAAACCGTTCGAACAGTTAGTTTGTAGCTGACTCTCCTGCCCTGGCTATCCCGTTAACCATAACACGGAGCGCAGAGCCCGGAGCCCGTGTGCGTGTAGGAAGAGCAAAGAGGTTGGAACTTCAGAAAATCCCGCCAAAGCTGTATTACATAGCTCGACAAGAACTAAGGAAAAACATCAATGAGCACAAGAAAAAAAAGTGGGCACTTAAGCCCTCGCCATTACCGGACTATGAATGCTCTCTTGACAAGTCATATAAGGAGTCGAGGAAAGGGAAGAGAGCAGGGAAAGATGTTGCACAGCTCGGGCAGCAATCTAAGCAATCTATCGACCCGCTAATTGTTGAGAGTGATTGTACAAACGCACAAGGCGGTCCAATCGATAGGGAGGCACTCCAAGACTTGTACAATAGGTCTCACACCTCAACAACTCATTGGGGGAGGATCGTTACCAATAGCCGACTTTGATATTTACCGGACCTATGAGCATGGCAGGAGTCATGTCAACCCTAAGTCCTTTTTATCACTGGATACAGAAATGTTCTTGTTAAACAAGTGGTACTTAAAAGTGACCGCCAATGATGATGCAGCATGGCTTGTTGCCAGAGTTAGACCAGAGCATTACTTGGGCTATGACATCGTACATATTGAGTTCAATGAATTACACCAACTGTTAAACCGGGAAGCTCTCGACAAATCTCTCCTCAGTTGTTGGTGTCTGTAAGTGATTCTTTCTACAATTGAAGCAACTTGCATGTTAGTTCGTTGTTCATATATAGTTATCCTCACACTATATATATTCTTTTGTACTATATATATGCAGATATGAGATGCTGAAACTAAAGCAAAAAGGGATGACTGATGTTGGTTTCATTGATCGAATCACATATTCAAGAACAGGGTTACTCCATATGATAGATGGCGACCTCAAGTGGAGAAGAATATGTTCAGGTTCTTAGATAAGAACGCTAACAAGACACTGATACTCTTCCCAAACTTCAAGTGAGTGTGAATGTCTTGGCCCATTTTATTTTGCTTACTCCATGTTGATTTCAGTTAATGAGTTATGCCTACGTATAAACATGTAGCTTTCACTGGATACTGCTGGTCATCGATATGACCAGGAGTCGTGTAAAAATCTTTGACTCGGCGACAAAACCCCAACAAGTTTATCGAGAAATCTCTGGTATACTCTAGTGGTAATTTTGGTCTCGCACACTATATACTCTTTTATGCCATTTTAATGATATAACTTTATTTATTTATTTTGTTGAGCAGTGCATGGAAAACGTTCACCGAGAAACACCATTATGGTAATCGGGAAGTGCCAATGCATATAGTCCAATACCCAGCAAGTACTAGCTAGGTCATTGTATCTTTATTTAGTTCAATTCATTATTACCATGCTTCATTGGTTGATGATGAATCTTTTTCTCGTAAAGTGGTGTCTGCAGCAGGGATCGGGGAACAACTTATGTGGATACTATGTTTGCGAGTTCCTCATGGAGTACTCAAGGAGAACAAGTGAAGAGATCCTCGAAGTACGTAAAAAATATACACAATTTATTTATTACCATTGTGTTGATATATATAATCATATATATATATTCATACTTTTCCTTTCATTCGAATGGAAGATTGAATGGAGAAAGCAAAAGGTCCTACGATGTGACTAGATCAAAGCAATTCAAGAGGCATTGTCAGGATTTCTTATGGATCAGGTCATAGATCCCAACGGCGCGTACTACTATGACCCTAAAGAATTAATACCTAGTAGCCAAACGACTGAATATTATGGTTGCAAGAAATCCCAAGGACATGAGTACAAGGTTTTTGTGACTTTATTATGTACATATTCCATGCATGTACAACCTCTTGAAATATTTGTATATATAGTTTCATACATTTTAGTGTGTTATTTATGTATAATGCTCAAACGGAACCTTATACGTACATATATATGGACGTATATTAGCAGCGTAGAATTCCTATATAAAAAGCTAATTGAAACAAAAAAAATTGAATTGAAAAGAAACCATAAAATAAAAAGGAAAGAAATGGAAAAAAGGAACCTTTAGTACCGGTTGGAAACACCAACCGGGACTAAACGTACCAACCCCGGTGCAAATGTCTGGGGGCACATTTAGTCCCGGTTGATAATCGCAACCGGGACTAAAGGTCCACTTTCAGTACCGATTCCCAGAACCGGGACTAAAGGGGGGGCCTTTAGTCCCGGATTCGCAATCCTGATTGAGAAACTAGGACTAAAGGGGGTTTTCAAACCAGGAATGATGCTCAGTCCTGCACTAATGAAGGGGATCACTCCATCGGGAGGCCACTAGGGTCCCTAGTGGGAAGATCTAGGCCACCTTCCCATCAGGGGCAGTGCACCGCCAGAAGTTTGCCGAGGGGCACTGAGCCGCCGAGAGACTGTCACGAGCAGATATGGGCCGCCTTCCCGCCGGGAGGATGCTAGGGGCGATGCGCTATTGGGAGCCCACCTAGGGAGATGATGGTGACATGCCACTAGGACTCCATTGCGCCATAGATAGCTCGTCGGGGTCCACCACTGGGTGTCGCGGGTGAGGGAGAGAAGGGGAGAGTGGTTGACGGAGTGAGGTGGTGCCGGGAGGGAGAGAGAGAGTGGGTGAGGTGAGAGTGGCAGCCCGGAGAGAGAGAGAGAGAGAGAGAGTGGGGGCTAGGGTTTGAGACTTTCTTTTATACTCGTGATACTTTTCATTGTTGGATTTTTTCTTGACCGGTGGTGAAAAGCATTATCACCGCCAGTTTCATTATAAACTGGTGGCTAAAATGTATTACCACCGCTGGTTCTATTATGAACTCTTGATGAAAGTCTATCACCGCCGTTTTAATAGAACCGGCGCTGATAATAGTGTTGGAGAAAAATACTTTGCGCGGTAGTGCATGACCGACGATATTACAAGTCCTGTAGACTTAAAGCTGCCACACGACAAACCTATACACCCACTGACCCACAAGCAAAGTTATGAGCAGGTCATACAGCCGTAGCTTCCTTGCTATAGGTCGTGATTTATCCAACTTGAGTTAAACTAGTAAAGGTACAAATTACATGGTACTCCCTCTGAATAAATCAATTCTTTGAGTTATCTTAGGTTAGACTTTTTTATGATTAACCGAGTCTATAGAAAAAAACATAAATATTTATAATATGTGTATATTATGAAACTATATTTTATGAACTATCTAATCATACTAATTTGGTGTCATAAATCTTGACACTATTTTCAATAAATTTGGTCATACTTAAAAAACATTTGACTTAAGATAACTCTAAAAATTAATTTATTCAAAGACAGAGGGTGGAACTCATTTGGCCGGGTTATCCTAAGAGCAACTCTAACATGCTCTTTATAACCTTTATTATTGATATATGAACAGAGTTTTTGGTTAAAAGTGCCCTCCAACAACTTCTTTATTTTGTTCTCTAAATATTATCATCCTTTAGATATGCAGAGAAGCGTTAGCTTTTTAGAATGCACACAGGATATATTCGCCGGCTTCAGCTCCTCCAAGCCAAATAGGCCCTAACACACCGACCCATCTATGCATGATTAATCACGATTGATGCATCAATCAGGTTTCTAGCTAAAAGGCACTACTGACATATATTTGACGTGTATGGAGAATCAGAGGAATCAAAGAATCTATAGCTATAGCTAACCTAGCTGGTAGAGAAGACAGAGGCTTTGCACCCAGATTCGTCCCTACTCCCTAGCTGCTGCCTTCTGGCAGCCAACCATTGACGTGGTGGGTACGGAGTAGCCATCCAGGTGTATATATCTATGTGGATAAAGCCAAGGATTGATCTCGACTTTTGCATAATCTATGTGGAGGGTGAACCGACCCACCAAGTAAAGTTATTAGCTCGAAAGCAAGTAAAGAATTAGCTCAAGTAAACAGAAACAGAAAGAATCCGTGGTGGACTAGGGAAGACGCATCCGAGTTGACTGCGTCTTACGTATGGATCAATGCTTGCTTCGCAATTCGCAATTCATTGAGCAGTTACTAGGGCCGGCCGGTCGGGAATGCATGCAAGCAGTTGATCATTTATGGGCTGTAGATTTTGATAGCCCTGCCCTCGATGCAATAAGAGATATTTACATGTATGGCCTTAGAAAAAATACGTCTTACTTCTTTGATCCTATTTTTTTTGAACTTACTTGTATGGTCTGAGAACCAAAATTTCTTCCTTCTATGGCCTTTCATCTAGTTCAGGCTATTGACGGTGTTAAGTGTGGGTTAGACGAAAAATAAAGTGTAGGGTTTAGTTTGTCTATTTTAAATTTAGAGTAATATTACGTAAATAAGGTCACACGTAGCAATATATAAATTATAGTTTCAGGGCTTGCACGCGATTAATATGTTGTTGAAACTTTATATTATTTTTTGAGCATCTTAATGAATTTAAATAAAAAAAACTTAAAACTATAAAGTTGTAGATCCCATCAAGAGCTACAACTTTCATATATAAAGTATCTCCATTTGACACCATATAAGAAAGATATGATTTTTCCAAGGTGACAAGTGCTTGTACTAGATTAATATACTGCTGAAACTTTGTTTAATTTGTTTGAGCATCTTAACGGCCACAAATTAAAATATTCAAAACTAAAAAGTTGTAAATCTCATCGAGAGATACAATTTTCATATAAAAATCGTCTTCATCCGAGATCATATGAAAAAGATACAATTGTTCTACTGAAACTTTATTCTTTTCGCCAGGGGTAAATAGTAATTTTACCCCACACTTAACATGTCCGTAGCTTGAATTGGACGGAAGGCCACAGAAGGAATAGATTTTCGTTTTCAGGCCATACAGGTAAGTTCAAAAAAATAGGGCCATGAAGGAAGACCGCATTTTTTTAAGACCATACATGTAAATATCTCTTCATACTACACAAATCTTAACTGTGGCGGGCAAAAAGGATTAACCGAGGCAGTTTTTGCAACCGCCTCAGACTAAAGGTCACGGTTAATCGTGGCCTTAACCGAGGCGGTTTTTGAAACCACCTCGGTAAATGCTATTATCCGAGGCGGTTGAGTTATGTAGGCCACCATGGTTAATAATTTTAGGAAATAAAAAAAGCCCACCGAGCCCACCGGCGAGCCCGTTCCTGAGCCCACTAGATCCGGTGACGCAGGACGCCGCCATCGCCTCCACGCCAGCCTCCTCCTCGCCTCCTTGCCGGATCCGCTGGCCCCCTGCCCCCTACTCCGGATCTGCCCGCTGCTCGCCTCCACGCTGGCCTCCTCCTTGCCTCCACGCCAGATCTGCAAAGAGAGAGGCAAGAGTGAGGAGACGAAGAGAGGAAGAGAGAGGGAGATGGGGAAAGGAAGAGATCTCCTACCGCCACGCGGCACCCACCCCTGCGCTGCCGCCACTACTCCTCGTCGGATTTACACCCGCCGCCACCGTGGGTCACCGGATCCATGACCTCCTCCGGCGTAGCGCCGCCGCCGAGGGAGGAGCTCAGGGGTGCCGCCGCCTCTAGATCCGCGCTCGGGAGAGGGAGAGAGAGGCGCCGCTGCTATGGGTTAGGGCTTGGGTTAGGGAGATAGGAGAGGGACAGAGAGCGGGAGAGGGAGTGGGAGAGCGAGAGGGGGACTGGGAGAGGGAGGCATGGGTGATGTTGCTCGGTCACGGGAGCGGAGAGGGAGGCACGGGAGCAGAGAGGGAGGCACGGGCGCCGTCGCTCGGAGAGCGAGGCGCGAGATGTTTCAAAGGGAGAGATGAGTGTGGCCTCCAAACCCTAACACCCAGTATATATACTTCAAACCTGTTACTGGGCCTATATGGGCCAGCTGGGCTCGCCCACATTAACAGAGGCGGTTAATACTTGCCCGCCTCCGAAAATAGATTTACGGAGGCAGGCAGCCTAAGACAACCGCCTCGGTTAATAAGTATTAACCGAGGTAGTTGCGTTTTCTTTTACATTGCCCGCCACGATTAATCATTAACCGAGGCGGTTGCTGGGCCGGCTGCCCTGCTACGAATAACCGAGGCGGGCAACCGGCCCAACCGCCTCGGAGCCTATTTTCGAAACGCCTTGTAAAATATTTTGTGTAGTAGTCAAAGAAACCGAGGCAAAGAAAAGAAATTTGGCAAATTGCGATATATAGGCCGCATCATGCTTAAAAGCTTTCATCGACGATCCGATCCAAGACTTTCTTTCCCTTCATTGATTCCGTGGGTTCATCGATTATCACATTTTTTTCAATAGTGAAATTGGCTTGTTCCAGTCGAATCAAGACGACCGGATTATTTAATTTCAGATTTTCAGCCATGAAAAATGTCTTATTGTAAGGTAAAGGACGTGCATCTCTGTCATGTGTAGCTTGCATGTCTAATTTTGCCTCTTTTGATTTCCTATAAACTGATAAACAGATTCCTGTAAATTGGTTTAGGAAGCATCAGGCATTAGAACCATGCTCGATGACTTTGGAGAGTCAGACAACACTGTAATATGAGGAAATGAAGCATGCGGTGCTGTTGTCATGTCATCGGTTCAAGAGGTATGAACTGAATTTGGTGTATATGTAGCAACAGGAAGAATAATGCTAACCCCTCCTAAATTGGCACCGTCGGTTTTAGACGCCGAAGAGGCCAACTCAGATTAATTATCAAAAACAAACCTGCCACATTGATCAAAATAATAGCGAAATGGCCTCTCCTATTGAGGTTGACTAAAAGCCACGGCCGATTCATTGGTATGTGCATCATGAGGTAAAGTAAAAATTGGAGCACCAAACATTCTTCCCTCTAATTCATCAAATTTAGGCATAAGCTTATTCATAGCATGAAAAAGAGAACCTTCAGCTATTCCACATGCCTTTATCTCAGATCTGGTTATAGACTTACGATGTTCCCCTGATCCATTGGATGGGTGAACTCGTCATTGCGACCGTTGATCCACATCCTGATAAAGGGGATCAATACTAGATGTAATTGGCCTTTTGGGCCAGATTACACAACGGTAATGAGAACACAAGAAATATAGATGGGAACCCATAAATTGGCTAGGTCACAAAAATCGTCTATACGAGATAGCCAAACCAATTGTCCCTAGCAGAGTTGCCAAAAATTGTGTTGACGCATAATTAGGTCACCACACCGATAAGGAGCTAGATTGCTCGAGGTAGGGCCTAGCCGACTTTTAGGTCGGCCGACACTTAGGGTATGTCCATACTCGGACCTTGTGTCTCTAGCGATGAGCGCGATACGCAAGACACGTCGGAGGAGAAGCCTCGCTAGGAGCACGCGATGCTCAAGACACGCCAAATAGGGTTCTTGGAACCCGAAACCCCACATGCCCGGGAGAGTCCCCGTCGAGGCGTGCAGTGGCTATGGGCTGCCCTATCCGGCCTGGCCGCTCTAGAGCTTTGTCGTCGTCCATCCACCATTCATGCAGCGCCAACGAAGAGCGAGGACAAGTAGATGGACAGACAGGGTAAAAAGAGATGTTGTAGATTGATTTTTATGACGATTGTGTATGTTGGGCACCTCAATTGGTCGTGGACCTTATATTATAAATAAGGTGGGGTGGCCTTATCTCTCAAGGAGTTGAAAACCCCTTCCAAATCGCGTCAAACGCGTTTCAGATCCATTTCGGACCTGCCAATGTCGGCTTAAGCCGACTTCCATAAGCTCCGGACTCTAAACGAGGCGATCCATATATGTTTTTCGATCAACGCGACGAGAGGAACGCAATGGTGCAGTCAGTTCTTGCATTTGAGAAACTTAGGGCTTGTTTAGTTCCACCCCAAATTCCCAAAAAGTGCTACAGTACCTGTCACATCGAATGTTTGCGGCCCGTGCATGGAGCATTAAATGTAGACGAAAAAAAAACTAATTGCACAGTTTGGTGGGAAATTGCGAGACGAACGTTTTGAGTATAATTAGTCCATGATTGAACACTAATTGCCAAATAAAAACGAAAGTGCTACAGTACCCCAAATTCCAACTTCCTGGAACTAAACAAGCCCTTAGAAAAGTCAGCTAGGCAACTTGGGGAGTCGGCTCAGTCGACTCTGGCTAGGTCAGCCTCCCGAAAAGTCATTTTCTTTGCTCGGGCTACAAATACGATGATGCAAGTATGCTTTCTGATCGTCTTGACAATAGAAACATGATGGCAGAGTCTATTATGCTTTCTGACAGTCTTTCTGACCGACTCAAAGCATATTTTTTCTACTATTTACAAAATGGCAGCACGCAAACACAAAGCATGTTTGGTCAAGTGCAAGTCAAGCAAGCAGGAGATCGATCATGGACCCCTCTCAGCTCAGTAACTATCTTGTTCTTGACCAAATTAACATGATTTAGGGTGAGAAAATGACACGGGAAAATTTGCACTTAATTATGCACACGATCATCACAAAAATCTATATCTGAATATTTAAGGACAATCCTTATCTCAAATTTCGTTCATTTATCTGAACATTTTGGTAAATCCTCGTCTGAAACTTGTTTCCCTTATACTTGAACATTTTACGGAAAAGTCGAAACCCTTATCTGAGGAGTACTATATCTGATCTGTCACGTGGGTTATTATCACGTTCATGATCAATTCCCACCAGGTTTCCAGGCCCACCTGCAGCCTCACGTGATCCCGCTCCTAAACACCCGCGGCGCGGTCCCCGTGGAACTTGGAACAGCTGTTTCGAGTTCACAAGAGTAGTTCAGAGTTCAAACTCGTCGCGCTCGCACGCCGTTCCTCGCGCTGCTCGCCGATCCATCGCCGGCTCGACCTCTGATCTCGCGGGCGGAGGAGCGCGCCGGCAAGATGGCTCCGGATCCGGATTTGGCCGGTGGCGAGCAGGCAGAGCCGCCCGACGACGAGGTGGACGACCCCGATGTCGACGAGGTCGACCCCACCGGCCCCTACTTCCGGGTAAGTGCTGTGCCGTCCATCCGCCGTCCATTCGCATCTGCTGCTAATGTCGACATGTTGTTTAGTCTCGTCAGGTTGCCGGGTTGGTTCATCGCCTGTTAGCGCGGGGGGCATTCAGTTCCTGAATTTTGAATCTTTTTGCATCCTGCGCTGCGAATTCGTCTGAAAATTGCCTGATCTCTGCGGTTTCGTGCGTGCATTGCAGTACAAGGAGGTCTTGGGATCAGGGGCCTTCAAGACAGTGTACCTCCGTTCCCTCTCCTCAGCTGTTTATGCAGTAATTCAGTAGCAAATTAAATGACAGTAACTTGTTTCCTGAATTTCACACTGGATAGTCGAGAAATCACAATGATTCTGCCTTGAATATTTGTTTCAAAATATGAAGAAAGTAAGAATGCTTTCTGTGTTTGTTGATTCACGTGATCGATTTGGTGCCAGCTACAAAGGCTTCGACGTGGTGGAAGTCATCGAGGTGGCATGGGCCAAAGTCTCCAGCACAAGCACATCCTCAAGCTCTACGCCTCATGGCTCGACAAGAAGAAAAGGACCGTCAATATCGTCACTGAGCTGTTCACGTCCGGCAACTTGAGAGAGAATGTAAATATGACATAACCCCTCCTTGTATGTGCTGCTACGATGGAGTGTGATTGATTTTACTATTTGTGCCTCGTACATTCTTTTTGTGCCATGGTGAATGTTCAGTTATTTACCAATGGCAAACAAAATCTGAATAACTCTTTCTTTTTCAAATTTAAAGTCTGAATAGTTTATTGGTAGTTTTAGTTTTCACTTTTCAGGGTTAAAAGAAATACAGAGTTGGCTCTTTTTGCTTTCCATTCAGAAGGGAAACAGCTGTACAGAAGTTGCTACCTTCACCATCCCCCTTTAATGATCTACTCCTTGTTATGATGTGGTTAGGTACCGTACGAAGCACAAGAAAGTTGACATGAAGGCTATGAGGCGATGGGCCAAACAGATACTGACAGGGCTAGCCTATCTGCACAGCCACAAGCCACCAATCATACACAGGGACTCGAAGTGTGACAACATTTTGGCGGTGTTTAGTTGGCAAAGTTTAAGCTGGTAAACTTTGCATAGTGAAGATTCCCTACTGTAGCATTTCGTTTGTATTTGTGAATTATTGTCCAAACATTGACTAATTAGGCTCAAAAGATTCATCTCGCAAAGTTAAAGCAAACTGTGCAATTAGTTTTTGATTTCGTCTACATTTAGTACTCCATGCATGTACCGCTAGTTTAATGTGACAGGGAATCTTCTTTTTATATAGTGCACTTCTCAGGAGTTTGGAGGAACTAAACAAGGGCTAACCATGCGAAAGTTAACGCCATGATCGCTTGAATTTATCATCCCTGATTAATCAACTATGGTACAGAGCTTTTTTTCTCATAATAAAATAGCATCAGCTGGCTTATCAGTCACAGAAACCATCAGCCAAACACCCCTGATCGGGGACTTCGGTTTGACAATGGTCATGCAGCAGAGGAAAACACAGAGTATACAAGGTACGGTTTTCTACAGGCCACGCTGCCACATATGTGGTGAGCTTGATATAGCTATAGTAACTTTTAACGTGAAACACAGGCACCTAAGAATTCATGGCACCAGATGTCGGGGACCAATATTAGGGTACCCAAAGAGGAGGAGCTAATGACCGTCGAACGTTGATTCATCCACGCGATCAAGAGCGTGACTACACCGCTTGTCGAGTTACTCCTCGTTCGTCCACCGAGACCATGGGCCCTGCCCCAAGCTGACTCCCGAGGGGTGGCTTCGCCTCACCCGACCCTCGGGGGCTGGCTCCGCCTCGCTCGATGTCTGAGGGCAGACTCTGCCTCACCCGACCCCCGGGGCTGGCTCCACCTCGCCCGACGTCTGGGAGCAGACTCCGCCTCGCCCGACGTCTAAGGACAGACTCCGCCTCGACTGACCCCCGGGGGCTGGCTCCGCCTAGCCCAACGTCTGGGTGAAGACTCCGCCTTGCCAGATGTCCGGGGGCTGGCTCCGCCTCGCCCGATGTCTGAGGGCAGACTCCGCCTCGCCTGACGTCCGGGGACTAGCTCCGCCTCGCTCGATGTCTGAGGGCAGACTCCGCCTCGCCCAACGTCTGAGGGCACACTCCGCCTCACCCGACATCCAGGGACTAGCTCTGCCTCGCCCAACGTCTGAGGGCAGACTCTGCCTCGCCCGATGTCTGAGGGCAGACTCCGTCTTGCCCGACGTCCGGGGGCTGGCTCTGCCTCGCCTGACGTGTGCACGCTGCTCCTTCATAACTACGCGCACAGATAAGGCGGGGCACATAAGTCAACCATAATACCAAGGACCATACCCTACACGCCTGTAGGAAAGTACCATTAGGATATGACAAGACGTGTGCTTTAAAGCCCTTCCGGGCATGTCAGAGCCCAAATAGTGTTGTGGGCGCCGATATTTGTCTTACAATGTTGTGGGCGCCGCCATTTGCCCTCGTGCGCGGATCCTAACGGAAGAATACAACAACCACTATGGTCCAGGAGGAGACTCGCATCCTCTACAGTGACGGACATGAGTTCACTGCGCCGTCCACTCCCCGTAGGGTCGTGGATCAACACCCTGGTCTGCTGCCCCGCCCACCAGGGCGGGATGGGACGTGACCACTTGCTAATCAAGCAAGAGCCTAACATCATCAGTGGACAGACGCCCAGCATGGGGCTATCCCTGGCACCGTCTATCATGTCAGCATGGCTTGCCAAGAGGAAAAGGAAGACCCGACACCTTCGAAGGACCTTCTTTGCCTCTAGTTTTCTTCTTTCTCCTATCTGTAATCCCTGCTTCCCCTTGGCCTATAAAAGGTGTAACACCTCTGGTGTTACGAGCTTGTTTAGCACCGCGATTTAGGCCTAAGAAAAAATTTCGAAACAATTTTCTTGGATTTTAAAATTTTAAAAACCAGCTTTTCGCGTCAATGGTAAAAATCGGAAATTATATTTTAAAGCGTTGTTCGTGGCGATTTGTTTTGCGCAAAAGAATTGCATAACGCTTTAATATTTTGTTCCATCACTTGGTCCGAGTATGACCTATCGCGTCCGATAGTTTTATGTGATCAGCAGTCGCACCGAGCATTCAAGCAGCAGCAGGTCCTTTTCTTTTCCCGCTCTATCTCGCGTGCCTGCTTTTCAATGCCTTGCTTGTCGTGTCTTGCCTACCTCTGCTGCCTCTGTCTCTGATTGTGGTTGCCTGCCCCCGCGTGTTCTTTCTCTGCTTGGTATTGCTGTGTACTGGACGCGTAGTAGGCCACGTGCGCCTGCTTTCGCATGACTTTGTTCGGGAGCGCCTTAATGGGATTTGTCGAGTCGCTGTTCGCTCTGTCCTCTTGCTTCTGTGGCCTGCATTGCTTGTGTCTGCCAACTCCGTCGCATCATTCCTTTAGCAATCAATGTCTCTGCTATCTGCCTTGCGTGCCTCCACTGCGTTGCTTGTTCTATCGAGCCTCGCGCTGTCTCCTTCCCTATCTATTTCTCTGCTGCCGCGACCAGCCGCTATCCCGCAGCGCTCTGCTCTTCCCTCTCTTATCGTGCGCCACTCCTCTGCTCCGACCCTGAGCCACCTGCGCTGACCTTCGCCACCAAGCACCCCCACGTGGCCTGCTGCTCACCGCAGGTGCCGTCCCACAGCGCCAGCACTAGGCCATGGCTGCGCCAAGCCCCGACCCTGCTGTGGCAATGCTGCCGTACGCACCCAAGCCCCGCTATCTCTCCCGTGTGCCGCATCATTGCCCTACTACTCCCCGGTGACTTGACGCCGCGCCTCGCGCCGCTCCACCTCACCGTGCCATTTCCCCTCCTCGGCGCCTCCTCCGCATGCCGCTGCTCCACGGTGACGCATGCGTCTCTCCCTCGCTGCCGGCACCGGCCCGACCGCGTGCACCGGCGTCCCTCCTCCTCTTTCTTTCCTGCATCGTGCACCGCCCTTCCATTCCCTGCTCTGGGCCGTAGCACCACGTCGCTGTCCCATAGCATGCCATGGCCGTGTCCGCTTCCGTCCGCCATGGCCACGAGCCTCGAGTGCGAGCACCGCTGCCGTCCGTCGCCCTTCCCTTTTTCCCCTCGCGAGTGCGTGTACCCCCGGCCCGTGCTGGCCTACTGCTCCACGGCACTTCCTCCTCCAGCACCGCTCCTTCGCCTCCATCTCCATGCGCCGAATTGCAGCGCCTCACCGAGCCAAAGCGTCGCCATGCCGCGCCGCCACCAACCGTGTCCGTCCTGGAGCCACCGTTCCCCCATCGACACGGCTCCTGTCATGCCTCGCAGCCACTCCCGACGCCGTCCGCCCGGCTCGTCCTGCTGCCGCTGCCGCTGTGGGCTCCGCCTCAACGGCATCGCCTAGCCGGGTGCGCGTCAGGTCCGCCAGAGCCTAGGCGCTTGCACCTCGCCTCCCCGGTCCCCTCCGTCGGCAGCCGCTAGCTGCCATGTCCGGGCCACCATGGACTACTGCGGACCGGATTAGGGCTGAGCGTGGGTGCGGTCGGTCACCGCCCTGCCATGCGGCCGACCAGCTCGCCCTCACCGCCGTCGAACTGTGCCCGGGCCGGCGGATTGCTCCGTGCTCTGCTTTTGGGAAGAGAGAGCAAGGTGAGAAACGGAAATAGGACTTTTCCTTGGATCCAGTCACGCAATGCTAGACTTAAGTGAATAGTACTCATGTCCTATGTGTAGATTTAAGAAAAGTAAAGGGGCCTTATCGCAAATGTGCCGCTGGCCGAGCACCCGTCTGGGCCTCTGGCTGGCCTACTCCCACATGTTGGGCTCCCCCGCTGGGGCCAGCCGCTTCTGGCTTGTTGGGCCAGGCGCTCTGCGCATCCACGGCCTCGGCCTGCTTGACGTCGCGCCTGGGCCGTCCGCGCCACGCCCCACCTGGGCCGGCCTGGTTGCCGATGCGCCTGGGCCGTGCTGAGCGCCTACGGGCCGGCCTAGTGCCGCACGTGTTGGGCCACGCCTGCCGCACTTGGGCCGCTGGACCGACTGTGCGCCCGCTGGCCCTTTAGTCTTATAAAGCGATTGCTAATTTAATCTCGGTAATAAAATTGTAAAATCAATATAAAATGGTATTAGAATCCAAAAATTGTGAAACCAGTTTTGTTGAGATCCTAAAATCATGATCTACCTAATAGTGTATTTTGTTCACATAGACTCGGTATGTTTTTAGGGTTGCTCTAATTATTTTAAAATGCTTAATATTGTTAAAAGGAGAACTTGTAGGAATTTCCGTGGTAAATTGGTAATAGTGTTGAATCTGAAATTTTTACCGTAGGCTCCTAGCAATATTAGATACTCACTGTAATTTTTGTAGCTCCAAAATAATTAGTTACTAGAGTAATAATGATGCCCTATTTCAAAATAAAGAAACAACCTTGGTTTATATAACTAAAATAATAGTTGGGAAATAATGTCTTATTCGACAACATGGATATGTAGCCTAAGTACGGTCGTCGTTAGAACTTGCTCATTAGCTTGTGAGGCATGATCGGGTTTCTAAGCATTTCGGCTATCGTTGAGTATTTACATCTATGCTTTTGCATCAATGCATATCATATAGGTACGATGATGGATCAACGGATCAATTGAAGGATGATTGGAAATCCGAAGATGGTGTAATGGTATTCTCTCCAGGAGATGATGCGATGGGTTTTCTATTCAGTTGATGGTGGATGATCTAAAGATGCAGATACTAACTTTTAATATATATCTTACCCAGGCAAGCCCCGGTGCATAGCACCTACTTTTCTATAGTTTAAATTATAATTGTGCATTAAGTTTTAAGGAGTTGAATGAAACCCACTTGCATATATATATATATATATATATATATATATATATATATATATATATATATATATATATATATATATATATATATATATATATATCTTTATCCTACGAGTCTTACTAGTATGACACGATCGTGTAGATTGCTATGCTACAGGACTCCGATAGAAGTCGAGTGATTGCCTGTCACTCACGAGAGGTAGGAAATATATTACTGAATTATTAACACTTGGAAAATATAAATGGTGGAAAGGAAATTGGTGACCGTGCAGGGATATGGTTTGGGTATTGGTGGGTGTAAGAGGTTGTGTCGCCGTGGACGCAGGGCATAGCTTAGTTACACTACTTTCCCTTTCTGTGTCGGTTAAGGACCGGTCGTTGCATAAGCCATCGAGGCAAGTCACAGATTTATTTTCCTAAGCACATACTTGTGTATGGGCGCTTGGAAGACTTGTTGCTCTCTTGTCGTGGGTTCCGGCTCTTTCCGAAATGACTGTCAGGGTTTTGTTTTGGTGGAGGAGGTCCTTGCACCGCACTGAGTCTGAGACTCAGTGGCAGGGGCTTGGAGTCCCAGTTTGGACGGGGACCTAGGACCCTAGGACAGGAGGGTGATGGGTTGGTCCTACTTGTGCCTTGGGTACAAGCGGGGCATGTGTTTTTGGGGTACCCAGCTAGGGACATTGATTCATGAATCGCCGTCGAGTCGGTACGACTTGTTTCGTGTCTAGCACCGTAGTAAGAATTGAAGATGAAAGGTGGAAAAAAGAAATCTGATTGCTTACCATCTGCTTGAAACTAGCACAGGTGCTTACATAGAATGGTTAGTTAATGAACCAATGTGGCTATTAATAAAAATCAAATATAAGGACGCACGCTTAGTAATGCTTCCTGCAAATGCAATAAACCCACAAGCCTGATAGCCTTGTATATCCTTAGAGTCTTTTCTTTCCTCCTATCGGGTAAGTCTTGCTGAGTACAATTAAGTACTCAGGGTTTTATTCCCACTGTTGTAGGTGACAGGCGCATGCTAGAGCCGACTCTTGTGTGTGGACTCCTCCTGGTGGGCTCAGCGAGGATTCCTTTATGCTGCGATCATAGTCTTTATTTATAACTCTTACTAAATGCTTTTATAAATAAAAGTTTTATAATCTGTTGTCATAAGTATATATATCGATGTTTCATCATGCCATGAATAGCTATTTATTTCTGTTATAATTCTGATCACATGTTTAGATTTCCGCTATTTAATTAAATTGTTCATAACTCTGATAATATGATTACATTCCGCTGTTATAATAATAAATATTACACTCTGATGTTGTATTAAAAGTGATGTAAGAAATGGTTAAGAATGATGTAAGCTTTATTCTCTCATTTGTGATCCTGATGTAAAAATGTGGATTTTTGGGTTCTCCCTCGGGGTGTGCCCGATGGAACCGAGTAATTTAGTGTTCTCCCCTGAGTGCTTAGTGTCTAATGGAAGACAAACACCCTTGGGAGGCATTAGATTAGGCGGTTCTGCCACAAAAGGGAAGGTAGGGCACCCCACTAAGGGAATCGATTCAACACACCACGCATCTCATCATAAATAGCTAAGCAGCAACCAAGCTCTCGGCATCCATTCGACCTTTCCATCGGAGACTTGGGACATGTCCCTCTCTCACCCATTTGTAACCCCTACTATGAACTTTTTAGTGCTAATAACACAAGCAACAGCCACGAACTAGACGTAGGGACATTCTGCCCAAACCAGTATAAACCTTGTGTCTTTTTAGTACACCATCTGGGTCCAATGCGCAATAATACAAATTTACTCGTTGGTGTTTACTCGAAACACTGACAGTTGGCGCACCAGGTAGGGGACCTTTGCGTGTTCCAACATCAACATTAGCCCATGGATGGCTAGCCACGATATCAGCTAGTTCCCGAGCGCACACGTGCACTTTGGGGACCTGGACTTCATCATCATGGTGGGGGGAGAGTTAGCATTGGCTCACGTCGCCATCAAACCTCTCCCTCCATTGGCCTCGACTACGGGAGGCTTGAGCTCCAGCTCGACGTCTCCCTGGGACCCCAGCTGTCCACGAAGGACTGGTGCTGCCTTGCCTTCTCTAACACCAACATCATGGCGCGGCTCGTCGGAGGGGAACCCCTCTATCCGGAACACCTCATACGGAGTGCCCCGACAGTGCTTCCGTTCGGTCTCCGCAACGCCGCGGCAACTGTTAGCCACCTTGTGGCACAACGTATGGTCCCACCTCCCACGAACGATGAATTCGTGGGGTGATCAAACACATCGTGGAATCTTTCCATGACCTCCTAGCAGAGGAGCCAGAGTTGCCCTCTGGCTATGATTCTAGCAGGGGAAGCCATCATCCCACCCATGAATGTTTCATGATGGGTGTCCCCGAGGGACACGTCAAAAGCATTTGTGAGAAGGAGGCTACCCTGGTGAACAACCTCAGTGACAAGGCTGAGGGGGAGACAGTGGCCCCACCTCACATGTAGGTAGAGCAGCTAAAAGCCCAACACCGAGAGATAGAGGAAGCGCAGCTTTAGCTCGAGCAGGAATGCGCAGAGCTCAATCGGGAAATCAAGCGCCGCGGAGACGGCGGGCGCGCACGTGCCATGGCCCTTCCTTGCTTCGCTCGGGCAAGCCAGAACATCACTGCTACGGTGGCCCTGCTCCATGGTCTTCCATAGGCCGCAATGCCCGAGGGTTGTCGGGCCCACCATGAGATTCGTACGCTGCTCGAGCGTGCGGCGGCGTAGTAGGCCAAAAGCTTGTTGTCTCGGCGATGCGAGCTCAAAGCCAGCCAGCACACGCCCTCAAAGCACCCCGGTATGGATGTGTCGGTCCACCAGGAGCCACAAGGAAGCAGGCAGCGCACCATGGTCCTGGTGCATCAGCATCTCGGCCACAACCGAGACGCACGCAACACCCTCGATGCCTGCAGACATGCCTATGATGACCCAAGAGAGGGAGCCAGCCACGGCTACCACCCTCGCCATGGCGGATGCTACGACAGTGGCGAGGACTGAAGCATGAGCCCCGACCTGCCGGGGCCTCAGGCCTTTGGCCAACACATCCTCAATGCTGCCTTCCTGCCAAGGTATCGGCCACCAACCAATATCCTGAAGTACTCTAGGGAAACAAACCCCAGACTATGGCTCAAAGACTATCGGCTTGCCTACCAAGCCGGTGGTGCAAATAATGACATCTTCATTATCCGCAACCTTCCACTATTCTTGGCCGATTCGGCACGAGCGTGGTCGGAACACCTGCCGTCCAACGGAATCTAGAGTTGGGCAGACCTAAAGGAGATCTTTGTGGGGAACTTGTAGGGCACATACAAGCACCCTAGGAACCCATGGGACCTCAAGAACTATCGATAGAAGGCCGGTGAAACCCTCCATGTGTACATCTGATGCTTCTCCCAGTAGTGCAACGAGCTTCCTAACGTCACCGACGCCGACATTATAGGAGCTTTCCTATCTGGGACCACCTGTGAGTCTTTGGTTTATAAGCTAGGACACAAGGGCCCATGAACCACCAAGGAACTGCTAGACATTGCCACCAGCCATGCCTCTAGAGAAGAAGCGGTCAGAGCAATCTTCGATCGTCTCGAAGGCAAGGCAAGGCGGGATGAGGGCACTGGCGAAGGCACCTCCAATCGTTCTACCAAAAGGAAGAACAAGAAGCAATGGCGCGAGGGCTCGCTCGTGGCTGCCACTGATCACAGGGGTGGTCGGAAGCCCACGGAGGGCACTCCGAACCATTTTGAAAAACTACTCGAGGGGCCATGCCCGAACCATGCCTTCCTGGTCAAGCATCTGTATAAGGACTGCAGCCTCATGAGGTGGTTCTTGTCTGGAGGCTCCAACAAAGGAGAGCACAGGAAGGACCCTGACCCCACCATGGATGACACCAAGGGGAAGGATGGCAGCTTTCCAACACAGGATGGTTGCCACATGATCTTCGGAGGATCCGTGGCCTATGACTCAAAACGCCGTCAGAAGATCACGCTCCGCGAGGTCTATACAACTGAACCGGCCACACCTGCCATCCTCCAATGGTCAGAGTCCCCCATAACCTTTGATCAGACCGACCACTTGGAGAGCGTCCCCCATCCGGGGAGATACCCGCTCGTGGTTGACCCGATCATCAGCACAAAGCGGCTTACCAAAGTACTGATGGATGGAGGCAGCGGCCTCAACATCATGTATTCCAAGACGCTCAACGAAATGGGCATCGACCGAACACGCATCTACCCAACCAGAGCACCATTCCACGGCGTCATGCCCAGAAAGCAGGCCGTGCCACTTGGGCAGATCTATCTACCTGTTACCTTTGGGGATCCATCCAATTATAGGACAGAAATCCTCACCTTCGAGGTGGTCGGGTTTCCTGGAACCTACCACGCCATCCTAGGACGTCCATGCTATGCCAAGTTCATGGCTGTCCCCAACTAAAGCTACCTCAAACTGAAGATATCAGGTCCCAACGGGGTCATCACCATCGGCACCTCCTTCTAGTGCACCTATGAATGTGAGGTCGAGCGCTGTGATCACGCCGCGAAAATCATCGCCTCTAGAGAGCTCGCCTCCATCAAGAAGGAGGTCACCAAAGAAGCGTCCGACCCCAAGAAGTTGACCGGGTCTTTCAAGCCTACTGAGGGCTCCAAAGAGGTCCTCATAGATCCCGATAGCCCCAATGTCAAGGGGGTGCACATTGGCACCATGCTTTCCTTTAAACTAGAAAGTGTGCTCATTGACTTCCTCCGTGCCAACAAAGACATCTTTGCCTAGAAACCCTTGGACGTACCGGGCATCCCGAGGGAAGTCGCTGAGCATGCCTTGAAGATCCGTCCAGGCTCCAAGCTGGTGAAATAGCGCCTGCATCATTTCGACGAGGGGAACGCAGGACCATCGGCGAGGAAATCACAAAGCTTTTGGCGGCCGGATTCATCAAGGAAGTGTACCACCCAGAGTGGTTAGCCAATCCTGTTCTTGTGTGAAAGAAGAATGGGAAATGGAGGATGTGTGTTGATTACACAGGTCTCAACAAAGCATGCCTAAAGGATCTGTTTCCTTTGTCGTGCATAGACCAAATAGTTGACTCCACCTCGAGCTGCAAAACCCTCTACTTCCTTGATGCATACTCTGGGTACCATCAAATCATGATGAAAGAGTCCGACTAGCTCATGACATCATTCATCACCCCCTTCGGATCGTTCTGCTATGTCACAATGATGTTCGGTCTAAAAATGCTTGGGCCACACACCAGCATTCTATGCTCAAGTGTTTCAGGGACCTCATCGAGCGTACCATTGAGGCCTACGTTGACGACATCGTGGTCAAATCCAAATGGGCTGACCACCTCGTAGCCGATCTTGAGCAAACCTTTGTAAATCTCCGAGCAAATGGCATCAAACTCAATCCCGAGAAGTGCGTTTTTGGGGCCCCAAGAGGCATGCTGCTTGGTGTTCATCGTTTCTAAGCGTGGGATCAACGCCAACCCAGAGAAGATCTCAGCTATCACATTGATGGGCCCAATTCAGAATGTAAAGGGGGTGCAGCGAGTTACAGGGTGGCTCACCGCGCTCAGCTGTTTCATCTCGCACCTTAGCGAACAAGGTCTCCCCCTTTATCGACTTCTGAAGAAGGCCGATCACTTTGAATGGACATCTGAGGCCCAGGAAGCACTTAACATGGTTAAGTAGCTCCTGACGAAGGCCCCGATCCTAGTTCCTCCTGCTGAGGGAGAACCACTTCTGCTCTACATCACGGCCACCACACAAGTGGTCAGCGCCGCCCTAGTGGTGGAGCAGGAAGAAGAGGGGCATGCCCTCAAAGTACAGTGCCCTATGTAGTTCATCAGCGAGGTCCTATCTAACTCGAAGACCTGCTACCCCCAAATCCAGAAGCTTCTGTATGCCATCCTTATCACCAAGAGGAAGCTACGTCACTACTTTGAGTCACATCTGGTGACAGTCGTGATGTCCTTCCCCCTTGGTGAGGTTGTCCAGAACTAGGATGCCACGGGAAGAACCATGAAATGGGCACTAGAGTTGATGGGTTAGGCATTGCGTATGCCTCCTGGACGGCCATCAAGTCCCAGGTGTTGGTGGATTTCATCGCGGACTGGACCAAGGTCCAAATGTCACCAGTGGTCGTCGATCAAGAATACTAGACAATGTACTTAGATGGATTGCTAATGAAGAAGGGCGTCGGTGTAGGACTGGTCTTCATGTCACCCCTCAGGGTACGCATGAGGTACATGGTCCGTCTCCATTTCCCCTCCAACAACGTGGCCAAATATGAGGCACTCATTAACGACCTATGCGTGGCCATCGAGTTGGGCATCTGATGCCTCAATGTTCGAGGAGATTCCTAGCTGGCCGTTGACCAGGTCATGAAGGAGTCAAGTTGCAACGACGCCAAGATGGCTGCGTACTACCGAGAAGTCCGCTGGTTGGAGGACAAATTCGATGGCCTCGAGCTCAATCACATCCCGAGGCGTCTCAATGAGGCGGCTGATGCGCTTGTGAAAGCAGCTTCTGGCCGAGAGCGGTAACAATGGGCGCCTTCGCTAGCGACCAGCACAAGCCCTCGGTTCGCTATGAGGAGTCAGAACAAGGTGGTGATGGTCTGTCAAATCCTGGCCCAGGGGCTAACCATCCGTCGGCTACATCTGGCTCTAAGGTCATGGAACTCGAAAAGGACCTAGCGATAGAGCCTGACCCCCTGGTCGACTGGAGGATGCTCTACCTCAACTACCTCCTTCGTGACACACTACCGACAAACAGGACGGAGGCTCGATGGCTCGCACATCATGCTAAGTCCTTTGTTCTTGTGGAGGGCGAGCTCTACAAGCGAAGCCACACTAGGATACTGCAGCGCTGCATCCCCTTTGAACAGGGGAAGCGTTTACTGAGCGATATCCATGGTGGGGTCTACGGTCACCATGCCACACCAAGAACCCTAGTTGGAAATGTGTTCCAACAGGGCTTTTACTGCCTACCGCGGTAGTCGATGCCGAGCAAATTGTACGCACCTACGAAGGGTGCCAGTACTACGCTCGGCAGACTCACCTACTAGCCCAAGCACTCCAGACGATCCCCGTCACCTGGCCGTTCACAGTCTAGGGACTCGATATGGTTGGACCACTCAAAAAGGCGCCCGAGGGCTACACCCACTTGCTTGTCACCATAGACAAGTTTATAAAGTGGATAGAAGCTCGACCGATTTCCATGATCAAATCCGAGCAGGCCATACTATTCTTCCTCGACATCGTCCATCACTTTGAAGTCCCAAACTCCATCATCATGGACAACAACACGTAGTTCACTAGCAAGAAATTGTTCCAATTTTGCGATGAACAGCACATCCACATCGACTAGGCGTCCGTAGCGCACCCCCAGACGAACAGGGAGGTAGAGCGCGCAAATGGCATGGTCCTATAGGGCCTCAAGCCTAGGATCTTCAACTAGTTGAATAAATTGGGTGCACGTTGGGACGCCGAACTTCCTTTAGTACTCTAGAGCCTGAGGACAACCTCCAGTCGAGCCACCGGCTACACGCCCTTCTTCATGGTCTATAGTTCTGAGGCCATCCTCCCAACCGACCTTGACTATGGAGCGCCATGGATCAGGGCATATGACGAAGAGAGGGCCGAGGCATCCCACGAGGATGCCATGGACCAGCTGGACGAAGCTCACGACATCGCCCTCCTCCGATCGGCCAAATACCAGTAGGCGTTGCGATGGTACCACATCCGACGAGTGCGGGGTCGAGCCTTCAACATTGGGGACCTGGTCCTCCACCTCATCCAGAGCAACAAGGACCGCCACAAGCTCTCCTCACCGTGGGAGGGACCATACGTCATCGCGGAGGTACTCTAGCCAAGCGCCTACAAGCTAAAAACCATCGACGACGAGGTCTTCACCAATGCCTGGAACATCTAGCAGTTATGTTGCTTTTACCCCTAATAAATGCACAATTTTTACTTATCAGTTTCGTTATCAAAACTCCCTGATCCTTCATGACATCCAATCCTAGCAAACACCAAGGGGTCGGGCCTCACTCGAGGGTTGATATAAGTACATTTATCCTGCAAAAATTCTTTGGGCCTGCCCTCGTTACGTTCAGTCCTAGGAGCTAGGTTTTCGGGAACAAGCTCTAAGTAAAACTGGGCGGACTACAAGAAACCTACGCCCCAGCGGCTACACCGCCTTTTCTCACCAGCTTGATCAGAGCTAGCTCACCCGCACTCCGAGCTTTTATGACCTTAACTGTGGGAAGGATCATAATACACTAAACCTCTTTTACAAAAAGAGGGAGAAGAGCTAAAAAGTTGTTTGCTATCACAAAGAGCTCATCCATTTTGCACAAATTCGACACCTGGCTTATCTACCTAACTAAATTCTTGAGCGGGATGTTCTCAACCTCTGTTTCCATAGGGAAATCTTGTCTCAATAGGTAATGCGAGTCGATCGGACGGCTTGACCACTAATAAGGAATGAATAAGGAACAAGTAGGATCACGCTCGTATCCGGGGGAGGCTTTCCGAACCTGTCACTCTTACCATCGAGGTAAAACCGGTGTCCAGGTCGATCGGACGGCCCAAGACAGCTGCCGAAAGATAAGCATCCTCACTTGCTTACTTTACGTATTAATTTCATTACCGAGCTTCCGACCCCAGTAACGGCAGAGGGTCAGGAATTGCTCTAGGGCTGGCGAGGGTGTCTATTCGCTAGACATTCTCTTTGCCCGGCCCCTCCGTACATTTAAAAAACTAGAGGCACGGTGTGCGGGCGCAAACTTTGAATAGGCCTAGTCGGACTGCAAGGACCCTACGCCCCAGCGGCTATAGTGTTTTTGTCTACCAGCGCGATCAGAGTCTTTGTCTCCACACTCCAAACCTTAACCTCCACCTTCTCGAGAAGTACTTGGAGGGGCCTACCTATAGAATCTCCATCAGGGAGAAGCTGTCAGGTCACCCAAATCGACCGAACGGCTCGGGCCGCTGCCTAGAGACAGATACGGAAGAATGGGAGGCTCATGTAGGTTACGCCAGACGTCGGACCTGAACCCCGCACGGACATATCTGGTAAAGAGCTCCCAAAACCCGTCACTCGTGCCATCAAGGTAACATTATCGACCCCCGTTTTTCCTTAAACTATGATCATTCAAACATCCATCCATTCAATCATCCCGTACATCCAAGCATTACACATGCGATTGCCACACCACAATGCTTCGCGTCGTGTCACGAAATGGTAGTCGTCTCATTCGATACGAACGGCGATCGACCGAGGTTCGAATGCCAGCCCGCGAAGGGCTCGAGGTTGCCTCGTGTCAAACAAAGCCAGGGGAGAAAAACCAAGATGGCCCCCAGCGGCCTTGCTTAACCCTGCTCGAAAGCGGACAGGGACATCTTGACCTTTCTCGTTTGATTCTAACCTCGAGCCATGCCCACAGAATCTCCATCGAGGAAAGGCCAACGGGCCACCCGAGCCTTTCAAACGGCTTGGGCATCTGCCGGGAGGTAGGTTAAGAAGTAGTGGAATGCAACATGAGGGCTCTACTGATCCCGTCAGTGGATGATGGAACCGGATTCCACTCAAACATGCTCGTTAGCGAGCTCGCCGAGCGCATCACTCGAGCTATCGAGGCAAGTGTCGTTAGCTCAGCCCCTACGGTTGCGGAAACTGAGGATGGGGTGACGCATGAATCACGGTTGACCCCTACCAAACCCCATGGGGCTTGGGGGCTCGAGCCGCTCGATCCTAGATCAAAAGACCGAGGGTCGAAAGCTGGCTTGCGGAGGGCCCGAGGCCGCCTTGTGTCAAACAAAGAGCCAGGGGGAAAACGTAGATGAGCCTTAGCGGTCTGTGCCCATCCCGCTTAGAAGCGGACAAGGTCATCTCAACCTTCTCGTTTGATCCTAGCCTCTAGCCGAGCCCATAGAATCCCCATTGAAGGGGAATCTATTGGAAAGCGGGTTAAGGAGCAACAGAATACCACCCAAGGGCTTTGCCGACCCCATCACAAGCGACGGAATCGAATTCCATTTGGACATGCCCATTAGTGAGCTCACCAAGCATGTCACTCGAGCCACTGAGGCAAGTAACGTTAACTCAACCCCTCCAGTTGCGAAAACCATGGACGGGGCGACAGTCACAAAAACATGCCGACCCTTGAATGAATCCCTGTCCCGCGTAGGGGCTCGAGGAAGGTTGGACTTGCAAGGAGACCTAACGCACGGTCGCAGAATGATACCTAAGATCCTAGGGAGAGGGTACGTGCGGATACATGAGATGCATTCTCCTAAGTTTCGCTATCCTCCCCTCAATTTTTAGCGACATCCGACCCTTGCAACGGCAAGGGGTCAGATCTCACTCGGGGGCTGATAAAGGAATAAGTATACTTTTTCTGAAACAGTCATTGCATCAAACCTCTTCTTCATGCTAAGCCTAGTGGCAAGGTTTGTGGAAACAAATAATTGATCACATCTGGTTGGACTACAAAACACCTACGCCTCGGCAGCTACAGTGTCTTTGCTCACCAGCGTGATCGAAGTTCTCCCCTTACACCTTGGGCCCTATGGTCTTAACGAATGGAAGGGTCAGAATACGTTAGTCTTCTCTTTTCGCATACAAAAAGGGAAGGAAACGAATTCAATCAAACAAAACAAAATAACGAAGTTACGAATTTGTTCTTAATATGCATAAGGATCGGTAATTGTCCACAGAGCACAATGACGTTCATCCGAATTCACCCAAACTAATTGACTAACTAACCCCTCCGGGGGAGAACTATGTCTTCAACTCTATCTGCCAAGTCCTGCGCGAGAGGAGCCACTGCTGTCTCTATCTTGTCTAGCTCGGAGACTTCATAGCTAGGCATGAAGCCAAGGCTCATCTCCTCCAAGTCAATACTATCTACGTAGTGAGAGGGGGCGATGGCGAAGGCTTGGGTGATCCCAAAGAGAAGAGATTCCCTCTCAAGCTGGCGCGCTCACGCCGTGATGTCTACGGCATAGGTCGCAAGCGAGCTAGTCCACTCCGGCCGCGCCACTTCTAGGTCATTGCTGACCACTTCGAGGGTAGCACGCAGGAGATCATGCTCATCGCTCTCCGCCTGAAGGCCCCTCCACACCTCGGCGAGCTCCGTGGCAAGCCTTGCGGAGATGCTCTCGGCCTCCAGCCTTTGGGCTACCGCGGTTCCGAGCTCAGCCTACAGGGAGCTGATCCTCTGTTGTGCCTCGTCGCGCTCTTGGACGGCCTGGTCGTGCTCTCCATGGGCTGCACCATGCTCCAAGCAGAGCCTCTCTGTAGTCTGGCATAGCTCGTCTCGCTCCTTGCGCAGCCAGGCAGCCACCTTGGTGTCTAGGTTCGCCCTCTACTGCAGGGCCACGGACCTCTCCTTGGCTCCCAGCTTGAGCTCTCGCTCCTTCTCCACCTTGGTCAGGAGGTCGAGGATCCGCTGGCGAGCCTCGGCTTCCCTCCGGAGCAGCTCATCCTACTCCTTCCAAATTCTAGCGGCCTCCTCCTCATCCTGTCGAGCCCTTGCTGACAGTTCCTCAAATGCCTTCTCGACCTCCTCCATGTCCTGACGGGCCTCGGCCTCCCGCAGCCAAAGACTGGCCACCTCCTTAGCCAAGGGAGTCAGCTCAGCCACCCTATCTTGGGCCATAGCAAGCTAGGCACTCACATCCCCACACAGTCGGGCCTCTTTGGTGAGGTGGTCCCATTTCTCCTTCTGCTCGCGAAGGAATCGGGATTTCTCTAGGCTACGAGCAATAAGGGACTAAAAGAAGATCAGTGTTAGAACACAAAAACACATGAAGAAAGAAGAAAGTGAGAGGAGAGATTAAGAGAATACCCAGCCAGTAGGAATGACGATGTCGCATAGGGTGCCCCTAGCCTAGTTCAGAGCTTCTAGGATGGCCGAGATCCCCTCGTTGAGACTCTCCCGGTCTATGCTCTCGGTAGCTTCATCGAGCAAGAACAGTAACGACGTCGGGTCTCGCGGATCCATCCACTGGAGCAGTGGCTCACCCCGCACGGATGAGTGGATGCCCCCCGATGTTAGGGCCAAGGGCGACCCCCTGCTGGTCCTCTCCACCACCGCAACGACGCCTGGGGACCCTTCGGCCGTGTCCCCCTCCGTCCGGCCCACGTCGGGCGCCGTCACCTGGGCCGCCGGTGGGCACGGATCATGCTGCATCCTTAGGCACCACCACGGCTATGTCTGGCTGTGCCTGGCTTGTCATGGTCACGGCCACCTCTACTTGCGTCCGCGGGGCCTTGACCGGCGAAGTCGCGCCCACCACAGTCGGCGCCATAAGCGCGAGCGGTAGCTCCGTCCGCTCCGATGTCAGTAGCGAAATGACCTCCATCGCTAGTTGCTCGGTGACCTCTGAGGGCACTCCTATAGCCTGGCGTTCGCTTGACTCGCTGTGGGCATGGGCACCACCGCGAGCGGTGCCTAAGGCTGGATAACGAGCTGGCTCGGCTCGTTCTAGCTCGGCTCGTTCTGGCTCGTTAAGATAACGAGCTAGCTCGGCTCAGCTCGTTATCCGAATGAGCCAGAAAGGCAGCTCTGCTCGGCTCGTTAAAAGCTCGAGCTGGCTCGTTAAGCTCATGAGCCAGGTATAAAAAATACACAAAATATAATATTTACATTTATCTAAAGTTTGAGAATAATAATAATACAAAAGAAATACATCTATACCAGTTACCAGTCAATTGTAAAGTGCAAGACATGAAGTAATACAAAAACTAAGATAAGTTTTGATACTTTTTTTCCTGGAAGCTTGGCTCGTTTAGCTCACAAGCTGGCTCGAGTTGGCTCGTTATAGCTAACGAGCTAAAATCTTGGCTCAGCTCGGCTTGCTATCATAACGAGCTGAGCCGAGCCGAGTCGAGCCAGCCATGAGCCGAGCTAGCTAACGAGCTTCGAGTTTTTTGTCCAGCCTTAGCGGCGCCTGATCGGCCGACGATGTTGTGATGTCGGCTCCGCTTTCACCCGAGATGAGAGTGACGTCGAGCGATGACCGCCATCTCGCCTGAATGGCGACGCTCTTCTTGGGATCCAGCGCCAAAGAAGTACCCCATCCTAGGATGCTGCAACAAACAGAGGGCGTCAGTCACGCTGAAAATAGAGAAAAACAGAGAAAACAGAGGAGTCAATGACTTACATAGGTGTTGTCGGACGGAGGATATGTTTGGGGGACGAACCCCTAGGTCCCTGCTCTGCCTCCTTGTGACGGGGCCGTTTTGTGCCCGCCTCCTTCTCTCGAGGGTGTGGCAGCAGAGCCATCCCCCTCCCTCGGCACCTCGAACACGGCAACAGATCCGCCCGCCCTCGCTAGCACCTCAGGTGTGGTGGTAGATCCGCCCACCAACGCTGACTCCTAAGGCACGGCGGTGGGTCCGCTCCCCTCCGCTGGCACCTCGGGCGCGGCGGTAGATCCACCCGCCCCTACTTGTTCTGAGGGCGGGCCGACAGTTTGGTCCGTCTCCACCGGCCTCACAGACTCACTTCCCCCCGCATGAAATGGGAAGGGTCCCTGCAAGGACGAGTGGATACCTGTCAGCATATCCTCACTCTCCAGGTCATCCCACTTGGTGTCGGCATCTACCTCATCATCTTCTTCCTCATCGTCACCATCATCACTATCGATTTCCTCCCTGCACTCCCACGCACGCAGCTTCTACTGCTTCTTCCTCCTCTCGTCCTCCTTCGCCTTCCGCTACCGCTTGGCCATGGCGCGGTTGGCCGCTGTCATGGATGGGTCCTTCGGCAGCGGAACTGGGTGGTCCATAAGGATGAGTCTATTCGGCTGGTCCCCCTATCTCAATATCAGCATCAAGAGGTCAAGAAATCAATTAAAAAGGAGGCACGAGGAAAGAAAACTTATGAAGATGATGTACCCCGGTTCTGGCCGCATTGGGGGGTGCCTCGGCAGCGGATACACAAAATCGAGGATAGCACCGACGTCATCTTGCGAAGGCTCCATCGCCTCCTTGATGCGCTGCGCCACTTCGAAGGTGGAGAGCGCTCCCTCGGCAAGCGTCATCCCATCGAGTGACACACCAGGCACCATCATGTGTAGAGGAAGCCCGTGCGTCATCAGCGGTGCCACCCTCCACGTGTGGTAGGCGCCAATGATCCCCGACCCCTTCACACCCCTCTCCTTCAGGATTCGGATGGTGGTGAGATGGTTCTGGATTCTCTTCTTGTCTTTCTCTGAGACCCCCACTTCCTCCACGATTCTGGGACCTCTTCGATGAGGCGCTCGGTGAACTCTGGCTAGGTGGCGGCTGCATCGTTCTTGATGTAGAACCAATGCGAATGCCACCCCTTGTTGGAGGTCGATAGACGCATCGGCGAGTACTCGCTGACCCGGTTGTTGCGGAGTTGAATGCCGGCGCATCCCATCGGCACGTTTAGCTCTTGCTTCTTCTCCCGCTTCTTCAGGAAGGTGACAGCGAAGAAGTACCACCACAGGTCGAAGTGGGGACTAATCCATAGGAACCCCTCACATAGGGCGATGAATGCCACAATGTGTTGGATTCTATTGGGATTGAGGTGTTGTAGCTCTACCTTGTAGTAGTGTAGCAATCCCCGAAGAAACTTGTGGGCAGGGGTGGCGAATCCCCACTCATGGAACTGAGCTAAGGACACGACGTAGCCATCGGGCGGCCACGGTGCGTCCTCATCGCCGAGCAGCCACCACTCCTCGGTGGTAGTCCACGAGCAAAGAAGACCGCGGTGAACGAGGCCCTCCAGGCGCTGGAGGGTGATATCAGAGCGGCACCATGGCTCCATTGGAGGATTGGGGTGGGTGGATGTGAATTCAACAATGGCTGAGACACGGATGCGGGAGGCTTAGGCGATTGGTGGCGAAGGTTGTAGATGCAAAGGCAAGGAGGCAAAGTACGAAACCCTAGGGGCAAACCCTTTGGTTTTATTGGGGTGATGGATGCGAGGAAGGCAACCGTCCGCCTAGATCTCCACGCCTATCATGATCCGCCACCACAACACGTTGCGGGATATGCGCCCCCAATCTCTATCCTTTCCCTCTGAAGTCGCACCAGATGTTTTGCCTCCCAAGGCAGACCAGGACTCTTTAATAGAAAAAGGATACTAGTCAAAAAGCATTCCTCTGGCCCGACTAGGCCCAGGAGTTCGAGGGCTAGCCCATCAACGGTTTCGACGGCCATCCGAAGGCACCCTTACGACAAAGGATGGGCCCACGATCGGCCAAAACTCAGGCGCACAAGCTTCACAGGAGTCTCGGCCTGCGATCAAGTCTTGGCCGAGCTGACCCTAACCGAATCCCCGTGAATAGGATACCAGGATCCCAATTGAGCTATCCGGCTAAACAACCACCAAATCTCACGACCATACCCATGAAGGGCCCAACCTTGGTGAAGAAATCACCATCTTCAGGGCACACCGTGCACAACAATAGAGGGCCAGGGCTCTCAAAATCCTCTCTTTCGAAAAACCCTCCGAAGGAGTATCCTACTCCTCTGTAGGCTCAGGGGCTACACCCACCAGGTACGCTTGGGCGCACCCGCTGGCAAGTCAAAAAATCACCCACGTAATTCTACTCGAATCGCCTAGGGGCTCGGGGGCTATAGTCGGGGACCAATATTAGGGTACCCAAAGAGGAGGAGCTAATGACAATCGAACATTGATTCATCCACGCAATCAAGAGCGCGACTATACCGCTTGCCAAGTCACTCCTCGTCCATCCACCAAGACCATGGGTCCCGCCCCAAGCTGACTCCTGAGGGGTGGCTCCACCTCGCCCGACCCCCGGAGGCTAGCTTTGACTCGCCCGACCCTTGGGGGCTAGCTCCGCCTTGCTCGATGTCTGAGGGCAGACTCCGCCTCACCCGACCCCCAGGGCTAGCTCCACCCCGCCCGATGTCTGGGAGCAGACTCCACCTCGCTAGACGTCCGGGGGCTGGCTCTGCCTCGCCCAACACTCCATCTCGCCCGACCCCCGGGGGCTGGCTCCGCCTCGCCCGACATCTGGGAGCAGACTCCGCCTCGCCTGACGTCCGAGGGCTGGCTCCACCTTGCCCGACGTCTAATGCCAGACTCCACCTCGCCCGACATCTGAGGGCAGACTCCGCCTCGCCCGATGTCTGCACGCTGCTCCTTCATAACTACGCGGATAGATAAGGCAGGGCACTCAAGTCAACTGCAATACCGAGGACCACACCCTGCACACCTGCAGGAAAGTACCATCAGGATATGACAAGACGTGCGCTTTAATGCCCTTCCGAGCATGTTAGAGCCTGAACAGTGTTGTGGGCGCTGACATTTGTCTTACAGTGTTGTGGGCGCCGCCATTTTCCCTCGGGTGCGGATCCTGATGGAAGAATACGACAACCACTATGGTCCAGGAGGAGACTCGCATCCTCTGCAGTGACGGATGTGAGGTCACTACGCCATCCACTCCCCGTAGGGTCGTGGTTCAACACCCTGGTCCGCCGCGCCACCCACCAGGGCAGGATGGGACATGACCACTTGCTAATCAAGCCAGAGCCTGGCATCATCAGCTGACAGATGCCCAGCATGTGGCTATCCCTGGCACCATCTGCCATGTCAGCAGGGCTCGCCTAGAGGAAAAGGAAGACCCGGCACCTTCGAAGGACCTTCTTTGCCGCTGGTTTTTCTTCTTTCTCCCATCTGTAATCCCTGCTTTCCCTTGGCCTATAAAAGGGAAGGTAGGCCACCCCACTAAGGGGATCGATTCAACACCCCACGCATCTCATCATACATAGCTGAGGAGCAACCAAGCTCTCGGCATCCATTCGACCTTTCCATCGGAGACTTGGGATCTGTCCCTCTCTCACCCGTTTGTAACCCCTACTACGAACTTTTTAGTGCTAATAACACAAGCAGGAACCATGAACTGGACGTAGGGACATTCTGTCTGAACCAGTATAAACCTTTCTTTTTAGTACACCATCCGGGTCCAACGTGTAATAATACAAATTTACTCGTTGGTGTTTACTCGAAACACCGACACCAGAGCTCTTTGGTGAAAACTACATTGAGTTGGTGGATATATACTCTTTCGCCATCGTCCTTCTCCTTGACTTAGTCGACGTTGTCTTCATCACCCATGTACTCTTGCTCTTCTTGTGCCCAATGTGAGCCGCGCACAGCCGGTTTTCCGGCCCTTGGTCGCTTGGTCCAAGCCTTCTCATCTACCCTTTACCGCTTCTGGTCCATTGCATATGGACTCCGCACTTGACCTTCTCTATTGCCGTTGACCGTCTTGATGCACCAAACACCTACACATTCACAAGCCAAGAGACATGATGCACATCACACAAAACATAACTCAACATGACACATCCGGTTAGTCAATAGCATAATCAAACATATATGAAAATTGATTCAACTGGAAAAGTCTCAGACATCTCATATCTTTGTCGATCATTCACAACACACGCATGAGCACATCTCCAGGTTAAAAAATGAAAATGCAAAAAGAAAAACAGAAACGGACAAACTCGATTGGACTACGGAGGCATAAAGATGCTTTGCCTGCTGTGCTATTCAACAAATGGGCCAAACCATGGCACAACCCACACGAAGCTACTGGCGGTTGCCGTGCTGCCGAGCGCATGCATCCTCCGTGCACAAGTTTTTTTATCACACACGCAAGCTTATTTTTCACATGACATAAATTATATGTCATGTTTATGAATATGTTTTTTAAATTAAACAATTTGTTAGTACCATTAATTATGAATTATTAAGGAAATATTTTTATATACTAAAACATAATATGTATGTTTATGGCTCATGTATACTGTCACGATGTGTATGTTTACTTTTATTAAGTTTCAATATAATAACATTGATAAAAGTGTGTAATATAGAAACATATATAGGCCTTATGGTTATTTAAATATTTTTTCTTATAGAGGATGTTGATAAGTTAGATGTAGATTTGATCCTCCGGCCCGACTGGGCCCAGGAGTTCGAGGGCTAGCCCATCAACGGTTTCGACGACCATCCGAAGGCACCCTTACGACAAAGGATGGGCCCACGATCGGCCAAAACTCAGGCGCACAAGCTTCATGGGAGTCTCGGCCCGCGATCAAGTCTTAGCCGAGCTGACCCTGACCGAATCCCAGTGAACAGGATACCAGGATCCCAATTGAGCTATCCAGCTAAACAACCACCAAATCTCACGACCATACCCGTGAAGGGCCCAACCTCGGCGAAGAAGAAATCACCATCTTCAGGGCACGCCGTGCACAACAATAGAGGGCCAGGGCTCTCAAAATCCTCTCTTTCGGAAAACCCTCCGAAGGAGTATCCTACTCCTCCGCAGGCTCGGGGGCTACACCCACTGGGTACACTTGGGCGCACCCGCTGGCAAGTCAAAAAATCGCCCAGGCAATTCTACTCGAATCGCCCGGGGCTCGGGGGCTACTGTTGGGGACCAATATTAGGGTACCCAAAGAGGAGGAGTTAATGACAATCGAACGTTGATTCATCCGCGCGATCAAGAGCATGACTACACCGCTTGCCAAGTCACTCCTCGTCCGTCCACCGAGACCATGGGTCCCGCCCCAAGCTGACTCCTGAGGGGTGGCTCCACCTCGCTCGACCCCCGGGGGCTAGCTCCGCCTTGCCCGATGTCTGAGGGCAGACTCTGCCTCGCCTGACCCCCAGGGCTAGCTCCACCTCGCCCGATGTCTGGGAGCAGACTCCACCTCGCCCGACGTCCGGGGGCTGGCTCTGCCTCGCCCAACATCTGAGGGTAGACTCCGTCTCGCCCGACCCTGGGGGCTGGCTCTGCCTCGCCCGACATCTAGGAGCAGACTCCGCCTCACCCGACGTCCGGGGGCTGGCTCCACCTCGCCCGGCGTCTCATGCTAGACTCCACCTCGCCCGACATCTGAGGGCAGACTCCGCCTCGCCCGATGTCTGCACGCTGCTCCTTCATAACTATGCGCATAGATAAGGCAGGGCACTCAAGTCAACTGCAATACCGAGGACCATACCCTGCACGCCTGCAAGAAAGTACCATCAGGATATGACAAGACGTGCGCTTTAATGCCCTTCCGGGCATGTTAGAGCCTGAACAGTGTTGTGGGCACTGACATTTGTCTTACAGTGTTGTGGGCGCCGCCATTTGCCCTCGGGTGCGGATCCTGATGGAAGAATACGACAACCACTATGGTCCAGGAGGAGACTCGCATCCTCTACAGTGACAGACATGAGGTCACTACGCCGTCCGCTCCCCGTAGGGTCGCGGTTCAACACCCTGGTCCACCGCGCCACCCACCGGGGCAGGATGGGACATGACCACTTGCTAATCAAGCCAGAGCCTGGCATCATCAGCGGACAGACACCTAGCATGGGGCTATCCCTGGCACCGTCTGCCGTGTCAGCAGGGCTCACCTAGAGGAAAAGGAAGACCCGGCACCTTCGAAGGACCTTCTTTACCTCTGGTTTTTCTTCTTTCTCCCATCTGTAATCCCTGCTTCCCCTTAGCCTATAAAAGGGAAGGTAGGCCACCCCACTAAGGGGATCGATTCAACACTCCACGCATCTCATCATACATAGCTGAGGAGCAACCAAGCTCTCGGCATCCATTCGACCTTTCCATCGGAGACTTGGGATCTGTCCCTCTCTCACCCGTTTGTAACCCCTACTACGAACTTTTTAGTGCTAATAACACAAGCAGCAGCCATGAACTGGACGTAGGGACATTCTGTCCGAACCAGTATAAACCTTGTATCTTTTTAGTACACCATCCGGGTCCAACGTGTAATAATACAAATTTACTCATTGGTGTTTACTCGAAACACCGACACCAGAGCTCTTTGGTGAAAACTACAATGAGTTGGTGGATATATACTCTTTCGCCATCGTCCTTCTCCTTGACTTAGTCGATGTTGTCTTCATCACCCATGTACTCTTGCTCTTCTTGTGCCCAATGTGAGCCGCGCACGACCGGTTTTCCGGCCCTTGGTCGCTTGGTCCAAGCCTTCTCATCTACCCTTTACCGCTTCTGGTCCATTGCATACGGACTCCGCACTTGACCTTCTCTATTGCCGTTGACCGTCTTGACGCACCAAACACCTGCACATTCACAAGCCAAGAGACATGATGCACATCACACACAACATAACTCAACATGACACATCCGGTTAGTCAATAGCATAATCAAACATATATGAAAATTGATTCAACTGGAAAAGTCTCAGACATCTCATATCTGTGTCGATCATTCACAACACACGCATGAGCACATCTCCAGGTTAAAAAATGAAAATGAAAAAGAAAAACAGGAACGGACAAACTCGATTGGACTACGGAGGCATAAAGATGCTTTGCCTGCTGTGCTATTCAACAAATGGGCCAAACCATGGCACAACCCACACGAAGCTACTGGCGGTTGCCGTGCTGCCAAGCGCATGCATCCTCCATGCACAAGTTTTTTTATCAGACACGCAAGTTTATTTTTCACATGACATAAATTATATGTCATGTTTATGAATATGTTTTTTAAATTAAACAATTTGTTAGTACCATTAATTATGAATTATTAAGGAAATATTTTTATATACTAAAACATAATATGTATGTTTATGGCTCATGTATACTGTCACGATGTGTATGTTTACTTTTATTAAGTTTCAATATAATAACATTGATAAAAGTGTGTAATATAGAAACATATATAGGCCTTATGGTTATTTAAATATTGTTTCTTATAGAGGATGTTGATAAGTTAGATGTAGATTTGAGGAGAAATTATATAGGTATTCTATGCGGCACCTTGCCGGGCACACGTCATCTACTCATTTATCGAACTTTCGGCCTGGCCCATTTTTATTTCTCAACGAGGCCCAACCACTGTCCCACCAACGAGGCCACGATCTTTTTTGGTTCATCATCATTCCCGTCGCCTGCGCGGCTCCTTAAGTGTCTGGCGTGGCTCCTCACCCAAGCTTGCCCGGTGCCGCTACTGATCCCCACCACCGCCGTCAACCCTTCTCAACCTCCCTGCGCTGGCGTTGCCCCTCAATCTCCGCCCATCGGCCACCATCCTCATCCATCCCATTACCGTCGACCCTTCTCAACCCACATCTCCATGACAAACCAAAGCGATTAGAAGATCGTGGAATACCAGTTACATCTGCCGCTGCCACACCAGGGTCAGCTATCCTCCTCGCACGTCGCACCACCATTCTCCCTGCATGTTACCTAGCCGCCACTGTGGGTCCACCTATCACCGTCGTCCTCCCCATCATCTCGCCATCGCCATGGCCGTGATCGAGAAGATCTAGTTGATGCTGAGCATCGACGACTCCTAGCTACTTTGATGTCAGTGAGCTTGCTACACCTGGGCCGGCCGTTCCCCCACGACTTGTTTCGCTACTCCCATGGCCCCACCCAGCACATCCTTCCTCCTGGGCCATGGCCATGGCGGGAGTTGGGGTATGGGGGAGGGGAAGAAAGGGTCGCCACAGGCGCGGTAGGGACTCCATGGAGCTTTAGGCCCGTGACAGCGACAGTTGAGCTCCGGCGAGACCCTAACGCGCCACGGCGGGGCGGTGGGCGGAGGCAGCGGTGCATGGTGCTGCAGGTAAATCGGGTCTCTAAAAAATCAATTTATAACTACACACTACACTAGTTGTAATTGGGTAGTAATTCATATTGTAACTATGTCCTTTACTTTGGTTGCAGTTGTGTTTTTAAGACAATGTAATTGTTTCTCTCCAAAAAGAATTGATTTATAACTACAAACTTCACTAAATTGTAACTGAGTAGTAATTCATATTGTAATTGTGTCATTTTATTTTGTTGAGTTGTGTTTTAGAGAAAATATAATTGTTTCTCTACAAGAAAAATCAATTTATAACTACAAACCACACTAAGTTATAACTGAGTAGTAGTACATCTTGTAATTGTCTGCTTCATTTGGTTGTAGAATTGTGTTTAAAAACTTTTTTCTTTTTTCTTTTAAAAAACTTTGTCAAAACATAGCCATCATTGATCTCATTTTGTTCGGCACGATTTTCTTAACAATAATCTTCAAACGGATCAGGGATCGGACTTACGGTTTGTGAGAAATTGCATTTCCAAGAACCGAATCAAAAAAAGATTCCTTGCATGCATGCGTGTCAAGTTGGTGGGAGGTGAGATTCAAATAAATAGTTAATGAAACGCTAGTTGTAACTAATGTACGGATGGAGTTATAACTCAACTAGGTAGCATGCCCATGCGTTACTACTGGATAGCTAACATTTTGTACTAAAAACACACGGATCGCACGATAAGATAACAATACTGTAAAAATTAAATATCAACGTTAAAGTTACAGTTAATCCAAAAAGCAAAGTTTATGAAATTAACAGTCACGGAGAGCGTGGCGTCATAGGCTTACAAACTCTACTTTATAGACCTTTCCGTGATACGCCAAAGATAATGTATTATATCGGTAGGAAGAAATCTCCGATATCCATTTCTTTCGTGCGCCAATAAATCCACGAATAAGTTTCGTCGCATCTCCATACCATCCTATACATAGGCTCGAGTATATGTGTCAATATTAGTGCTTGTTGCATGGGTAATACTGCATCTCTTGAAAAATCTTCCACAAAAACATAAAGCAAAGTGTTATACTCACCGTATAAATATGTGTGGCTTTTGGTATATTCCACACAGACATATACTGTAGAATAAGATATCCACTTAAGTGTCTATGGCAAGATTCACGATCAGTGATATATAGAAATAGTTAAATCATAGGTATTATTATTGTAAGCTATAGTGACTCTACGTTAGTAACCCATCTATGTCCTCTGCAATATTTCCTTCCCATCTGAATTTTCATTTGAAGACATACTCACTCCATCTAGGAATATGTACATTCATTGCGTCCGTGTACTGCAAGGTAAATCTAAGAGTGTACCTAGCATACATCAGCGCTGGTGTGTCTTTACACCAGTCTTCAATAGGTATATGATCAATCAAGATAAGCATCTTCTCCTTCTGATCGGAAACATAAAGCATATACTTTCGAACGTGAGCCATGGCAAAAGAAACTACAAACATGGTAGCATTTAGAATAGTACATAGGAAACAAGTAATAAAAGCAGGAGCAAGCGACTTACATATCTGCATTGTGCTAAGCTGTATTCCATATCCTCACATACACCAATCGCAGCAGCCATTTCTTTCTTAGTGTATTCTTTACGGTATTCTGGCATTTTTGTTAAAGCACATATTTTTTGGAAGTGAAGGATATCGAGAGTCAGGATTAGTATAACTTGGCCTACTTTATACAATAAGGAGAACAACAAATAAGACAATATAATATAGCACGATAAGAATTTTAAAAATGTGCTTACACATAATCTCAGGTCCATGTGATGCTTCGTAATGCTATTGTATTTTTTCATTGTATTGTACTCTCGAGCTGTCTGAAAACGGACACCTAAGTTGAAACAGTTCTCAGAGATGTCTCAACTGTTCATTAACAACTCTTGTTGGTTCTTGACACTTAGGCCAATCATGGAGGGATGAAAACCTTTAACCCAAGGCTTCCTGCAAAGCATTAGACACAGATGATGGTTTTCGACATATAAGATAGCACACTATTATTAGTAAATAAAGTAATTAAAATAAGCATGTAGCTTACTTCAACGTCGCTTCATCCAGAATTGCCATGACGTAATTACATAGTAACTCAGTCATCTCTTCCTTGTTTATTAGCATGTCTTTCATGGCCTCAAATGCCCAAAACTCATCAGGGTCTTGGTTGGCATGGACTTGTGGGGATTTATTCTGAGTTTGTATGTGTTGAGGGGTGCCCGTTTGAACCACTAAGCATTCGGCCTCCTCATAATGTTTTCTCTTTTTCGTGGACACTTGATCAGCCATCTTTGGATTCTCTATTATGGCACAGTCACTTGGGCTTCCAATATTTTCATCCCTATTAAGATATGGAGAACCCTTTTGTTTGTTTAACTCTGACGATAGCAAGATCGCCACAAGCTTCAATCTAAATTCTTTCATATCATCCTGCACGATAGTATGAACCTAATTAATTATTAATTAAAAACCCATAGCTAGTGCACACTCATAACTTGTGGTAAGACGCATAGTTTACCTGATTGAACTCGTCTGACAAATCGTTCCCAGTCTAATACTCCATAAAGTTTATTAAGAATGAACCGCATGAAAAACTACATACAACATTAATAGAGGTTCAGGCTCACATTAGATCAAAAAGGTAAAGACACATAAAATTCAACTTATATGATATGCCATTATTTCTGACGTACCCATCTGTTTGCAATAATTTACCGCAAAAAATCTCCCTAACCGGCTAGGTATCAACCTCAACATCTAGCCATTTATGCTCTTTCAGGCTTGTCTCCTCCAATATGAAATCTACCTGTTTCCGCAATCCACCTCGCTATTTGTTCATAGAAGAACGAATCAATCAGCATTTCTAAAATATAAAATGTGTACAAATAGTTGTGTTAGGAAATACCCACAATATTGTTAACTAATCTGACGAAGGCTATAGCTAAATAAATTAATTTGAACTCTATGCAAGCTTGAGCTGAACAAACAATAAAATAAGATAACTAAAGACAAGCAAGAAATGATTATCTAAAGAAAGTCACTGTGGCAGAAAGTGAAAGTTCAGAATTTAAAGTCTGAAACGTGGAACTTACCTACTTACTTAATGATAAAGATGCAGTGCAGACTGAAATACAGAGCAAAGCTGTGTGGAGAGAAAATTTTAGAGAAAACACAGCTGAAGACTGAACTGAATTTTAGATTTTTTTTTCAAAGCCTCACCAAACTGGAAGAATCTGAACGATTTGCTGTTTCTTTACTGAACTGAAAAGGTTCAGCTATGCTGCACCAGAAGGAATCCCAAAGAATCCAAACTCTCAGAGACTACTGAAGCTGAAGGCAACCAGAGAGAAAATGAAAAACTATACAAGAAAAACGGCACAACCTGACAAAAGAAGAATTCCAATATTATAATTTCTAGTGCATGCTGCGTATACCTCTGTATATTATGTTTCAGTGAAACATAGGATGAACAAGGCTTCACTTGTCCGTAGCTATTGCCGGACAAATAACAGTGATGAGCTGAGGTTCTCGGACTGAATGCACTCCCTGTCGATTGCACTGGTATCATGTAATGGTGAATGATCTGCACCTCCACATATATGAGGAATATAGTAGCATCTATAAAGTGTGGGATTAAAAAATCATCAGTTTTCTACATTGATAAGATCATCAGAAATGCAAAGTGTGCAACTAATAACTAAAAACTTACACGAGTGGCACCAGCAAAAGCACAAAATATCAAAAGAACACCAGTGCCGCAACCCACATCCAAAACTACCTGAAGTTATCATTTTCATAGACCACAAGAGTTAACTGAGCAGAACATAAAGCTATATCATATACAGGAAAATATCTACCCAAGACTTATACATTGTTGGCTGGCTGGGGGTGTCAGCCAGTGCCGGCTGTGACCAACAGGGTGCCGATTCCATACAGCAGTGGCTTCCTGGGACATTGCTTCCGCATGCTTGGCAGCCAGGACGGCTGCCCCCCTCATCTGCAAATAAACAGAAGCACACCAAAATTTGTTACAATCCAGAATTCACAGAGAACTGCTCATGCAACAGTGATTGACCAATAAACCCATCTCCATACCTCGGCTGATTCCCTCCTGTGCCGGAGTAGGAGGTGCAACTCGTCCACACCCATTTCCGGCACCACCAACGCCGTGATCCATAGCCGTCCTAGCAGTATTGCCTCTTCCACGAGTTGTACAATGTTCAAACCAGGCAATCTACGTTGTCATGCACCAATTTAATATGAAATAGAAGACTGAAAAGTTCCACTAATTTTATTTCAACAGCAAATGAGACTATTTTCATTATTCAGAGATTTCACATAGATGTGATACAAATATATATAGCCCACACACTAAGCAACACCCTGTAGTAAGAAGACAAAATAAGGACATTCTATAACCATCTATGAACTAAATAACTGGAAAACTTAAAGCAACTGTGCCTTGATGATGAACCTGCACTTCTTTTAAAAACTAAATCATGAAACTAACAGTGACACATATGTGGTAAATTGTTGTTGCCCCCTCAGCCACTTATTTCATAAGAATTTCCTTACGTGAACGATGAACAATCATAGCATTGCTTTGATGATAAGAGAAAAAATGGCTGCTGAACCTCATTTTTAGCACTTTTAAAAAAAAATGTTGCAAGTCAAGCTCTGTAGTTTATTTGCACACAATAAGGTCAATTTCCAAGCTTCTACTTTAAATATTCATGACTACTTCCCACCAAAGCACAATGATCTCCGACATAAATAATTAATCCCTTGGAGAAAGTTTGTGAATAATTTGCTACACGCTTCCAAAATCCCTCACTCCTAGGTATTAACTATACAAAGAAATTACATGCCTTGCACATTCATACATAATCATACCTAAAAATTAGGAAACAGGGAGGACAGAGTCATCCTGCAAGGAGGGATTGCACATGACTGGAATCTTAGCAAGCCTTCATAGTCTCTTCAGTGGGGTTGATTTGGTTGTATAGCGAGGACGTCCTCCTACTCACACACGCATCCCAAACAAATCAGATAAAATCAAGCACCAACAAACATAAGAAGATAAGAACATAGACAGCTCACACCTCCTCTGTCTAACAGGAAGCTAGTATGTAACTGAACCGTGCGTCGCCGGAGACGGGATCACTTCATAATGACTTCACCAGCTATGGCCTGCGGCAGAGCCCCTAGCACATTTAAATCAATCCAAAATATAATCAGAGAAGTGAGAGAGAAAGCAATCGACCGTACTTATTTGATGCTTGCATTCTAATTGCCATCAGGATAAGGTAGGTGCACGATGTAATTCGCAATTGCCAGGTCTTTCTCAAAGCAAATGTAAAAAAAATCGTTAGGATCCAGATATAGCTGGGGTTGAATTGGGCACCTTGCACTACGGGTAGTTAATCAGAAGGATCTAACCAACTGTAGCAAGACAGTAAGAGGAAGATCACGCAGCCGAGCTTTTCAACCGATCCAGAGACCTGCCATGGCTGCCGTCTATCTGGGTTACTTGCATCGTGTGCAAGGAGGAGATCCGCATCGTGTGTGAGGAGGTCTGGATGGGAGAAGGCCACCGCCGCGCTGCACGGTGATGGACATGGATGGTGTGGGATGCGGGATGGATGGGGATTGGAGTCAGATGGATGGGGATTGGAGTCACAGATCCAGAGCCCGTAGGATGGATGGGGATCTGAGTCACGGATCCAGAGCCTGAGGGCGTCTGCCCATCGCTGACACCCACACATGCAAGGCCATTAGGATGGGGAAGGGCGCCACCATGGTCGAGAATGACCGCACAAAACCACATATCAGAGCAAAGGCAATTGAAGCGATCTGATTTCCGCGAAGGGAAATCCACAGAGTCGAAGTGTAATAAGACCGTTGAAGATCATATTACCCGAATTCCAGTCGAATATCACATCCATACAACGTAATATCAGAGTACAAATAGTGTGGAATTACATAATTTATTACATCGCCGCATTGGCGGAATCAAAAAGTAGCATTCATTCAGAACAGCTTGAAGATAAGATCACCAAACTCGAGCGTAGGCACGAACCCCTCAACCGTCAAACACCTCGGAGCTATACTCCTCAGCAGAACCTGTGTGCCAAAATTTATCAGTACGATTTGTACTGGCCACTCCCACCCTATGAGCATTGCTTTGTGGAAATTGGATGCAAGTTGGATATAATCAAAAGGAACCTATAAGGCTGGGGTTTCCTATGCAATAGCATATCAAGTATATAATAATAGTTGGTCAAGTTTTTAACACCATTCCCACACCCATTCCACCCCATTCCCTTTCCAGAGCCAGGTTTCGATCCAGGGATCGATATACCACCATCTCCACACCATCACCATACCACACCCATACCATCGCTCAGTCGACAGGCCAACTCCCTCTCAGCACTGTCTCAAGGCCTGTAGCCCCTGGCTATGTCCGAACACTCACTCCTAGGGGGAGAAGAGAAGGACTCATCTCACTATCTAGTTTAAGCGAAACCCAGGAAAGGTCCATAGCCGACAAGTCAGCACATGTATCGATCGATCAACCATACACTCTGTAGAGGTTTTACATAACCACAAGATCCGCCTTCCTCGCTGACTGTCGTCAACTGGGCTGATTCCGACCGCTTGCTAGCCTAGGATAATGCCACTCTACCATTCAGCCCTAGTACACCCCAAGTCTGGTCTAGGGTGGCTGAAACTATGAGTCATGAGCCAGGTCCACAAGGTCTCCATGAAGTCTCGGAAGGGTGTGGGGAATCCTCCGCGCCCCATACCTCCTTACACTGTCCGCTATCAACCTAGCAGTAGTGGCAATATCCTACCAAGTAGTCCGGCCATCCCGCACCATATAGGGCGAGTGGTACGTAAGGCTTCCCGGTGAATCTGAGTACTAGTAAGTCCTTAGGGTTGACCAAGCCAGAATGTCTCCATTAGGGTTTCCATTTATTGTGCCACCACAGCGCTTCCATCCCGGGCTCCTCCCATCGCAGGTTCACACCCAGGACCACCTCATATACCATTTACCCACCACAGGTATCCATTTCTAGGGGTGCCCAGGTAGCACCCCATGGCAAGACTTGCCCTAGGCTCATCGTATACTCCAACTTGGTCGACACAACCCTCACCCTCCACGCACCCAAGTCACACACACAGCATTCTCCCCATAGTCCAGATAACACCAGTTTCCACCACGCATCAACATAGTGCAAGCGTAGTAAAAGTAATAAGCAACGAAATATAGTAGCGATCATGTGACTAGCCTAACAGCAGGATGAGCAGGGGTAAGGTTGCGTCAAGGTAAAGGCCATCAAGAAAGCATACTACCATGCAAGTCCTATCATAGTTTGATTATAAAATCAAAGTAAAGCAATAGCAGTTCTACATTAGCCATGCGTAATAGGTGCTATGAGATTGGGTGGGATGTGGCACCTTCGGTATAGTCGTCTCCGTACTCCTCACGGTACTCACGATCCTCGTCCGTCCGGTTCTCCTCTGAGTCTGCAAACGATCGCATTATAGTCGTGTTAGCGACGTCTATAGAATAGCACAAAGAAGTAATGAAAATTCAATAGAGCCAAATGCACTCAAACATGGGTTCATTGCGTAGAGCTTGATTTTAGATGAATTTTGGTCCTAGTTTTGTATTTTTCTGAGGTCATATGAATTAGTTATGAATTTCCGAAGTTTAAATCATTTCTAAAAATAGGAAAAGGCTGAATTAATCCTAGGCTGACACGTGTCACGCTGTGACTGGTCCACGTGGCATGCTGACGTCAGCATGACATTAGCATGACGTCATCATCTCGGTTCCGAGCTGATAGGTGGGTCCAGCTGACGTCAGCAACGTCATCAGTTCCAACAGGTGGGTCCAGGGATCCTCGGGTCACTAACATGTGGGTCCGATCAAAGTCAACGTCAGTCAACGGGCGAGTCAATGGTCAACGGTCAATGGTCAGGGTCACTGACGTGTGGGGCCTGGGCTGCTGACGTCAGCAGCTGATGTCATCGTGACGTCACCTCGGCTGTGTTGGCTTCTGACGTGTGGGTCCCGTGTGACGTCAGTCTGACGTCACCATCTGACATGTGGGTCCAGCAGCTTTGTGTCGCTGACATGTGGGGCCAGGTCAACGGTCAACGTTGACCGGTCAACGGTCCATACGGGCCGGGTTCAAACTAGGCCTAGACAGGGCTGGATGTGGGCCGGGCTTGGTCCGCCACGTGGCATGCTGTGGCACGGCCACGTCACGGCCTTGGGCCTTTACTGGGCTTTGTTTCCAGGCTGTGGGCGTGAGCGTGGCTCACGGTGGACCAAGAGGCGCTGGTCTATGGACCTAAGGTAGGGTGCATGGTGGACCAAGTCTACCTCTCTTTCCTTGGGCATGGTCTACGAGCACCAGGTTCATGCGCGGGTGGCCGGCGAGGAAGAATCCTCTGTTTCCTCCCCGGCGTGCTCCCGCCGGCGGCGAGCGCCCGGTGAGCCTTGCCAACGGCGCTGGTGCCCAATTGAGGAGGGGAAAAGCTCCGCCGAGCCTCGTCGTCTTCATTGGTGGGGTTAACGCGGTGAGCGAGGTCCTGTGGTGTGCTGGCCATGGCGGCGGTCTTCCGGGCACGACAGCGGCGTCGGTGAGGTGGCTACGGCCTCGGAGAGGCGTCTCGGTGGTGCGTGTGAGCTTCACGAGTCTATTGCGGGGCACAGTGATGTTCTCGTGCTGCCCTAGCGGCCTCTGGTGGTGGCTGGCCGCGTGCACGGAGGCATCGGCAGTGTCACAAACGACGGCGAGCTCGTGCCGATTGGCCGGGGAGGGGTCTTAGCAGCGAGGGCTCACCATTGGTGTCGAAGATGATAGGGTGGTGATGCAGTGGTGGTTCAAGGCCGTGTAGCTCCAGAAGCCGTGCAGTGCTGACCCGCGACCATGATGATGACGACGGCGTCGCCCTCGGCTCCGGCGACTTCGGCAGCACGCGGGTGGCTCCGATCCTCCTCTCTCGAACTCCTTCTCGGCCCTCTACTCTCGGTGCAGTGCGGCTGCTGGGCCACCAAGTGGCGGCGGTGGCTGAGGGAGAGGCTGAGGCGCCGGGCATGGCTTTATAGCCGAGCACCATGCCTCCAAATGGCGACTGGCATCATGCGGTGGAGAGGCGTGGGACGCATCCGACGGCGGCACAAGGTTGCGTGACCGCGGTGCATGGGGAAGCAAGGCCATGCCCCGGGCATGACCCCCTGGCCCGCTCCTACCAGCGCTGTCGGCCTCCGGTCGCGCGACAGTTGAGGCGTGGCGTGGAGAAGATGAACAGGGAAAGCTGACAGGTGGGGCTCGGCAGGCAGCGACAGCAGGCGAAGCGGACGGGCGCGTGGGCGTGAGCGGCGTGCTAGGCCGGCTCGTGGGCCGCGTGCGCGCGCTGGGAAGACAGGAAGGGGTTGGCAGGCCGGTTGGGCTGGCTGGCTGGCACGGTGGGGCTGGCTGGGCCGTGAAGCCGAGCAGGCCTGGGCCACAATGAGGCTTCCTCCTTTCTTTTCTTTTTCTATTTTTCTTTTCTTCTCCTTTGTTTGAATTCAAATTTGGTTTGAAATTTGAATTCCAAATTGGTGTACCTTTTAGATATGATGCCCATATTATTTTTATATATATTAGGAATTTATTTAGCTATTTTGTATAACAAAAATAGGTGTAGTTTTGTTATACACAAATGGAAATAGTTTTCTTTTTAAACATTTATCCTTTGGTTTGAATCATAATTACTTCATGGTGTGTTTCTTTAAAGGAGTTTTCAGGCATTACATAAAGCAACTGAAAATCCAAATCACCATGTGAGTTAACAATATATGCTATGTTTCATTTGTTAGTATTTAAATAAACATGATTAAATATGGCATGCCATGCTTGTGTGTTGACTTAGGTTGGGGTTAGACCTAATGCATCTCTTTGGTTGAGTTTCTATACATGACACTCATCATCACATGGGAGTTTTTAAGAAAAATTTTGTAGTTGGTATTTTTAGTGTATGAATTTTTGGGTTGTTACAGCTATAAGATAACAAATGAACGAATAGTTAATCTTAGAGTAAAGCCAGAGAATTGACAGTGCAAAGCTGATTGTAAAATCCGAGCACGACATCATATCCAACTTAGATTTGGGATACCTTTTCCTGCAAGCAGGGCACACAGCAACAGCATCCCTAAAGCTAAGCATCAGTTCAAATATATGCCCAATCCGCCATGCTAATGGAAGTAACTTCTAAGCACCTGAAAGATTAATCTTGTATCAGACTATCAGTTGGCAACAACTACAGAGCAGTAAATATATGTGAGCATAGCACATAAATCAAAACACAATTTATATGAAAGGATCAATTATTAAAAGGAGAAAACCTTAAGACGGCATGCCTGAAACCCAGTAGACGAGGACAGCAGCCCCAAAAACATATTGTAGTGGTTGCTCATGAATCCTAAACTCATCCCAATCTACTTCACTTCAATGGCGGTGTGCCAAAATTGGATTACAAGCACTAATTGTAGAAATAAGAATGTGTTGACATTGGGCAACATAGGCGAACTCAACAACGACAAGTACAGCACACAAGCAGGAGCAGCGCGCACTGATTGTTTGAGGTTTCAACGTTAAGACGGCAGTGGGAAAAACTGTAGTGATTACCTCACAGCGGGAGAGCTCGGCCATCTAGCCTACCATTTTGTATCACACCGAAAGATCCAACCTGAAGCCACCCTATCAAAAATCCACAGAAGTTGAAAGACGATTATTGAGTAAAAGATCGGTACAGGTGAGTCATTACATGAGCAAGGAACTATAGATGAGAACTAAACAAAACCTAACAAATCACATGGTCACAAGCACCAGTGCTCCACCACGCCAGATCGACAGTCTATCGGATCCTGCTGAGGAAGAAGAAAGGATCCCACTGGACACAGAGATTCAACACCCTTCTCCATGGGCGACCGTGGATCTGGCTGACCCTACATGGATTCGACCCTCGCTTGTTAAATCTGAGCCAAAGGGGAGGGGAGGAGAGGGAAGGGGCCATGATGACTGTTGACCTACCGTTGCCGTAGGTGGATCTACCGAGACGCAAACTCGAGGAAGAGCAGGGGGCTGGGTGGCTGCCGCAGCCGCCGCTGTATGCTGCCATGGCTCCAACCGACTTAAGGAAGAATAGAGGTGGCCTAGAAGGTGCCCTTGCCCCGCCTGGTGGCCGACGCCCTTGCCCTGGTGGCCTGCCTCGCTCACGTTGGCCTTGCTGTCCTTCTCTGAGCTCCCGCCTATGGCAAGCGCCTCGACCTCAACCGTGCCGACCCGCAGACGGTGGCGCGAGCGTGGAAGCGCGCGAGGGGCGAGGGCGATAGTGGTGCAGGGTGCGGGGATGGGGAGCGGTACGCGCCGCGGTGGCCCGTGGGATCCAGCGGGTCGCACGGTGGGTGGGGGCGGTGATTGTGGCTTTCCATTTTTAGAGCGACTTGCACGCGGACGGGAGGCGGGGATCGTAGGGGGAGAAGCGAGGCGACCCCAAACAAATGTCGCACCAAAAAATTATCTTTTGTTCTTTTTAGTTGTAGGAGATAACATCTAGATGTGTTAGGTTGGTGGGAGGTGGAATTTTCGAATAGGTAAGTAATCAACAGTGTTCGCCTAAATGGCCTAAACGGCCGATTAAACGGCCACTAAACGGTAAACGGTGGTAAACTATTTTGTTTAGGGGGTAAACGGAAATTAAACGGTTGATCGTTTAAACGGTCAAAAAACAGAAAAAACGGCCGAAATGGCCTAAATGGAACGGAGATAAACAGTATTAAACGGGCTAAACAACCGATTAAACGGCTGTTTAGACGAACACGAGGTAAATCTAGTTTAGTTTTATATGGATAAATTTGTATACTTAAGTTTATTATATTTATAAATGTGTACACTTGTAATGTTACATGCATAAATATCTATATTTGGTTCTTTTCACATGCATAAATATATATACATACCAAAATAATTGATTTTTACTCGGATAAATTTGTATAAATGCTAGAATACTTGATTTTTTACATGTACATATATAATTATATGTAATTTTTTTTAAAGTACAAAACCGTTTAACTTCGTTTAAACACCGTGTAAACCGTCTAAACGCTAAACGAAGGGCGACCGTGTAAAGACCGTTTACTGTTTAGTAAAACCTTAGTAATCAAACGCCACTTGTAACTGCTTTATGAATTCGGTTGTAATTGAACAACTCATAGGGTTGAACAGGTAATTAATCAAACGCCACTTGTAACTGCTTTACAGATCCAGTTGTAATTGAACAACTCATAGGTTGTAACTGTTGTATTCCGTGGGATAGATGTTGTAGATTTGTTTGGTTAATTAATTTGGCGGGGTGGGAAGATATCAGGTACGGGTCACGGGGAGTCTGTTATGTTTTTTTTTTTGTTAACTAATTTGGTGGGAGGGGACGGTCACCGGTGGGAGTAGAGGATGTGAGCAGGTATATATATATATATTAATTATTCACAACACACACATGAGCACATCTCCCACTATGTGTTCAAAAAAGAAAAAGAAAAAGAAAAAGAAATAATAGAAACGGACAAACTTGATCGGACTACCGAGGTATAAAGATGCTTTGCCTGCCGTGCTATTCAACAAATGGGCCGAACCATGCCACAGCCCACACGAAGCTACCTGCTCCAATGGTCACATACATCATGTCTGGACGCATCATTATTCAACAAATGGGCTGTCTGGTTTACAAGATCAAATGACAAATACTAGCTCCAATGGTCACACGCATCATGTTTGGACGACATTATTTATTTATTTATTTGTAAACTAAATAAGATTAAAAAAGGGAAAAGGGTACTTGATTTGGCAAATATATGCATGGGCCCCTAACCCAACAAGTTTTCCAGGCCACGCACGCCATATAACCATAAACCAGTGCCCGATCGACATGATTTTGTGACAACAAATTAAAAGGGATACAACAAATAACATATATAATTTGGCGAAGTCTAGTACGGTGGTCGACGATGAGGTCATATCCGATCCGGATCATTGAACACGAGGGGGACAACTTTTAGTGCATCTTCTGGGCTCGTGATTCCGATCCACTTTAGCTTCGTATTTTCAGGCCATCCTTGGTAGGCGTGATCCCTCCAGTCCAGCAGTGCTCTTGATATTACTGGCCAATTCCCTCTGTAATTGTTCAGTTGCTCGGTGAGTTCCGTCCCGTATTTCCACCCACCTGCCATGGCTTCGCGGACAGGTTCCATCCTCGCTGAATCGCAGACCATGATCATCAGGCTCACCAGTGACCGCACGGCTTCCTCACTACCTGTGAAGCGCGAGCGTGACCGCACGGCTTCGTCACTACCTGTGAAGCGCGAGCGTGATCGCACGGCTTTCTCACTACCTGTGAAGCGCGAGCGTGACCACTTGGCTTCCTCACTACCTGTGAAACCATGATCATCAGTACCTGTGAAGCGCGATAGCTCGCGCACGGCTTCCGCCATGAAGGTCTTGCCCAGCCACGCGGGACCCAGTATTTGCTCCCTGTCCCTTCCGTAGTCCCACCAGTGTAGAGGTTTTGATCTATATTCTCCTGGGAGCTCCACACGAGAGCCAGGCTCGTAGCAGAAGGCTCGACGATCCTGCATGTTGATGAAGCCTATTACGTCCAAGTTGTCACACCGCATGACTAAGATTATCGATGACGTTTCTTCCACGCCCTCCTCCGCTTCCGCTTCCAGTTTGATGTGAAACAAACTTTCTGGTTGGATGCGGCGAGTGTCAGGATCCTCTACTTTGCGGAGCACTTTGTTGTTACTTGTGGATGAGAGATCTGGATGATCAGCCACGAGATCCCTGCAGCGTGGGTGGTCGGTCACCAATCTACGCAGCTCAATGATGAATGTACTGAATCCTTCTGCATCATTCCCAACCATGTAGGATATGTCAGCAGGTGTCTGCATAAGAAATATGTCGCCCACCCAGTCGTCGTCCCATGGTCTCGGGACATATTCACCAGGGTACCAGGCGACGTTCACTTCAACTTCATACCCGTCCACTTCACAACGTTGACTCGACCAGCTACTGTGGTTGTGGAAGTAGAGAATACTTTTATTCTCTACTTGGTTCTTGGAAGTTTCAATGCTCAGGTCCACCCCTATGTTAAGCCATACACCACGTGTCACCGCAACCACATTCCTGGCCAGCTCAAGGGACCGTACCAGCTGATACAGGACGCCCTGCGGCGAGTTCGTCATTGGAGAGAGATGCTGTGCCGTCTCCTTTGTACGCCTGAAGAGGATGCTCTGGCCCTTGAAATAACCAATGCTAGCGGTAATAACACCGTAGACGCTACAAGGGCTGTTCCCATCTTTCATCCGCAGTTTCACCTGCACTGTGGCCTCCACGGCGTTGGACATCACCGCATAGGTGATCTCAACATTGCGGCCGGGGCCTGAAGAGCTTATGGTCCGAGTCATGGGTCCTTTGTCAACTTCCCTGGCGTACTCTGGGTCATAGCAGTCCCATTCCCATTTGATGGAACCGCCGCCGCCACCATCGCCAGTGCTTGTGTTGGGTCCTGGGATGTCAATTTTGATGGCAAAGCACCCATATGCCAAGATGCTTGTGCAGGGTCCCGTGAGCACCAAATCAGCCATTGTTCCCTACAACCATGCACATTGCTTCATTAATAATCTGATCTATTATTGCTTTCATGCAAAAAAGATTCATATAGATTATGGATACCAGGAATTAGTTAAAAGACATGATCTAATACATGTACCTCTTCTCCTTGTTCCTGCTTCCTATAGATGATATGGCCTCGTTTCCCGTCGAAGACTATTACGGTTGTGCCAAGGACCCCAAGGTCCGCTTGCATGGCCAACAGCTCCACCCGAGGTGGGAGCCAGGCGCCGTCAGCCTCCTGACGAGGTGGATCCAAACGGTGGTTGAGAACGAGGTAAATGTGTTGTAGCGGTGAAATGGGGTGCGGGTTGGGATATCTTCTACTCTTCCATGCCAGCAGCTGGCGTGACATCATCCCATATTTATTCAAATTCAACACGTAACCACGCATCATCAGATCCCAGGTTTTCCTGTCGGAAAATACCGTGTAATATTCCCTGCTCCACGAGCTTGTAAAGAAGTTGTAGATTGGATTCATCCTTGCAGACTCGCAGACGATGAGGATCAGCCCCACTAGTGCCAACCTGGGTGAAATACGATCGTCCACCCAAGCTGGGAAGCACGACAGCACGTGCACGGCATCCATGACGAAGTCCTGGCCCCTATTCACGTGCTCCAGTATTCTCACAAGACCACCTTTAGTGTCGAAGTCCAGAAAGGATCTGTAACCGACACCCCAGCTTAGGCATTGGGGATTGTATTCATCAACTGGGAGTATATCAGCAGATCTATCCAGGTTCTCGATGAGCTCAAATGAATCTCCTTGCTGGTTCATGAAGCCACAGACATACAAGTTGTCGTCCCGCATGATTAGGGTTGTCGACATCGTTTGCTCTCCCTTCACTGCTTGCAGCTTGACGTGAATCCACCTCGCCGGCTGTTCAGCACGTTGCTTGGCGAGCACTGGGTGTTCTCTGGTGGAGGAGAGAATTGAACTGTGGTGGCCATCAAAGATATCCTCGCGGTCTGGATGGTCAGCGAGGATGCCACGGAGAGCCATTATAAATTCAGTGAACGACAGTTCGTCTCCGATGGTGTACTCTACAGTTTGATGCCCTGAAACCATTTTGGCCTGCATGCATTACTCGAGAGTTTAGTTAAAAGAAGGAAAGTGATACTCCCTCTGTTCCAAATTACAAGTCATTCCAAGAATCTTGAAGAGTCAAAGCATCTCAAGTTTGACCAAATTTATATAATAAGATAATAACATTTATGATACCAGCTAAGTATCATTAGATTCTTTATTAAATATATTTTCATAGTATACCTATTTGATGTCATAAATCTTTGTATTTTGATCAAACTTGAGATGCTTTGACTCTCCAAGATTCTTGGAATGACTTATAATTTGGGACGGAGGGAGTAACAAATGTCTTCAATGTTTAGCGCAAGCACTATAGTAGCTAGTCCTCCTTTAATTTACCTCCGGTCTACCAGTGATGATTTGTTCTAACGGCGACGGAGCAGTAATAGATTTCTCCATATGAGCCTCTTTGCTGGTTATTATTTGCTCCGGAGGGTGACTTATTGGTCGTGCGATCTGCAGTGGATTAGTAGTATATAATAATCATTCAGTAGACAACAAGATTATTAGTATTCGTTAAAAGAATAAGAAATAATAAAAAGATGTCTTCAATATAATGTTTACCTCCGGGTACCAGGTGACTTCCACTTCCACTTCATTGCCGTCGTCAGTTTTACTCGAACTAATTCCATTGGCGAAGCGGAGAGGAACATTATTCAATTCAACTTTCTTGCCATCGCCAGTTTCAATCTGGAGGTTCACCTCTATTTGAAGCGCACTGCCGCATGGCACTGCAACCACATTCCTCGCCAGCTCAAGAAGGAACCACGAGTCGTCATCGGTAGGGGAGAAACACTGACGCGTCCCCTTTGCACACCTGAAGAGGACGCTCCTGTATTTGTCTTCAAAGCCGTCGATACGTGCAGTGATCTCACCACCAATGCCAGCAGTGTTATGCCCAGCTTTGAGTCGCAGCCTGACCTGCACTGTGGCCTCCAGGGCATCTGACATCACAACGTAGGTGACCTCAGCTACCTCGGGGCGCATGTCCGGAGCACAGATGGTATGGCTCACGGGTAGTTGGTCGACTTGGGCGGCGTACTTAGGGTCATAACAGTCCCATTCCCATTGGATGAGACCACCGGCATCGCCACTGCTGCCACTGGCATTGGCAGGTGGGATGTTAATTTTAATGGCGAAGCACCCGTAAGCTGAGATGCCTTTGTAGGGTCCAGTCAGTACCAACTCGACCATTCCCTACATGCATGCACTGCTTGATTAATATGGCATGGTTGTAAAAAAGATTCATATAGTAGACATCTTACTATTTCTAATCCTCCCAAGATACACAAAGAAAGAAAAGATAAATTCTGCAATATTTTGCAATGATCAAAAACAAATTGCCTTTAATTTTCTATACTCTAGGCATCATCTTACTACTGCATACAAATACTCACAAGAAGCACTAAAAAATAGTGCCTATGACCATATGGTGTTTGACATTTGTTTGGAGTAAACAATGATAATACTGCCCCCTCACATTAGAGCTTTAGACCTATAAAATGAGCTAAAATACTGTAATGTTTTTAGAGCTCTAAAGTTTAGAGAAGGGGATCCAAATAGGCCATAAGTTGACAAATTAGTAAGACATAATATATGTATACCTGTTCTGTCTCCTCTTCTCCTTCCTCCTTCCTATAGATGATCTGGCCTCGTCTGCCGTCAAAGACGACGATTTCCGTGCCTTTGACATGAAGATCAGCATGTATGGCCAATAGCTCCACCCGAGGTCGACCGTGGCCCTGGCATCGTAGATCAAGATCCCCGTTGTCACCGGCCTCCCCGGGTTGGCTAGCAGAGCCACCGCTGCTGTCACCATCACCGGCCTCTCCAGGTTGGCTAGAAGAATCGCCACCACTGCTGCTGGTGTCGTCTCCGGCCTCATCGGCTTGGCTAGCAGGGCCGCTGCCGCTGTCGGCATCGCTAGCCTCCTCTGATTTGCTATCACGGCTGCCATTGCTGCCAGCATCGCTAGCCTCCTCCGATGATTTGCTAGCAGAGATGCCACCAATGCCAATGTTGCAGGCCTTGTTGTGTTGGATTTGTGGGCTCCCATTTCTGCCATTGTTGAATCCCCTTTTACGCTCCCGGCCACCTCCGCTTTGGCTAGGAGGGCCGCCACATCCTTTGGTATTGTGGCCACCTCTGCTTTGTCCAGGAGGGCCGCGACCACTGCCAGTGTTGCCGGGCTTATTAATAGAATCTCCATCGTTGTTGACATTGCCAGGCTTCCCACGTTGATTCTTCTTCTTTTCTACTTTTTTAGCCTGATCACTTGTATGGGTGTTGTTGAGCACGAGGTAAAGAGTTTGTAGCTCCATAATGGGGTGCGGTTGCCAATTATGTGTGCTCACATTGCTGGCGTACCCTCGGGTCTTCCATGCCATTAGCTTGCTCGACATTTTCCCATGTTCCCAGACGTTCTCAGTCATCAATTGCTTGGCGAATCCCGTGCCGGTGCTCCACCCACGTGAAAAGGAGTCGTGGGGAGGATTCATCCTTGCGGACTCGCAGACCATGACGATCAGGCCCGCCAGTGCCACCCTGGGACTCAGATCGATACCAGCCACCGGATTTGGGTGGCTCGACAGCACGCGCACGGCGTTCTTCGCAAAATCACGGCCCAAATGAGCCGCCTCCAGTTTGTGCACGGCATGATCATTACTTTTGGCTCCCAGCATGGACATGTAACTGACGCCCCATCTTGAGAGTTCGGGATCGCGTCCATTAGTAATTGGGAGCAGTATATTGGTGGCTGCATTCCGGTTGTCGTCGAGCAGCTGGAACGAATCTCCTTGCTGGTTCATGAAACCAAGGACGTACACGTTGTCATCCCTCATGAATAGGGTTATCCACGACGTTTCCTCTCCCTCCACTGCTTGCAGCGTGACGTGAATCCACCTCGCCGGTTGTTCATCAGCACGCTGCTTGGCCAGCACTGGATGATCTCCAGTTTTGGAGAGATTTGGGTCTTTGTGGCCGCCCAAGATATCCTCGGCCTCTGGATGCTCGGCGAGTTTGCGACGTAGATCCGTCATGAATGAAATGAATGAAATTTCATCTCCGATGGTATACACCAGTTCAGCATGTACTGCAACAATAATTAAATTAACATATGAGAAAAATAACCCAATATATACATGCACATGCACGCACGCACGCATAGACCAAGTTATAGTTTTGTACTTAATTTGTAGCAAATTAATTACCCACGTATCGTCTCATCAGAGATATCAATAAATTATTACTCACTTTCGACGTTGTTAAAAGTAAACTAAATTAACTTCGAAATATGCATCAAAATTACTTACATTTGTCGTTTTAGAAAAAAAAAGTCTCAAAACGACCTTTTTTTAACATAAACTATATCATTATAATGCGAGAACTTATGAGTATATCGATTTTCATATTAAATATATGCCTCAAACTATGTTTTGTTGACAACAAAAATGTTAGCACACGTGCAATGGGCTCCAACATGAAGTTCCCGACGTCAAGACGATCAAGAAATACATTTGAATCATCAAATTTGGAGTTCAAACGAAGAAAGGATGATTTGGGGGTCTGTCAGGCTTCTCTGATCCTGTCTGGCAAGGGCCGTTCAGCCCCACGAATACTGGCTAGGCCAGTTCGCCCGGTCTGAGACCGCTTCGAGTTTAGCTTGGTCCTAGCTCATGTTTTGACGGGGAAAATTGTAAATTATGTCTTGGATATGTTTCTTAATGGGATAAGGCCATCTCCCTCTCTATATATTGGAGGATCATGGCCAGTTGAGGGATGCAACTTCCAATCGATCAAAAAAACATCTATTACCCTTTTTTATTTACCCTAGCTTTTCCAACCCCTGCTGTTCGGCGCGTCTCTCGACGAGATTCGGTGGCGTTCTAGGTGGCCCTTGCCGACCTTAGGACAACCTCAACGTGCCCCTCCCTGACGGATCTTCCCGAGAGGTGTTCTTGAGCTTTTCAGGCGAAGAACGGGCATTGAATCAGCTCTACCAACCGGCTGGTCGGTCTTACTGATCTCGGACGTCCTTGTTGCGTGATAGGTCGTGTGCGACCTTGGACAAGCTAATCTTTGCTGGTGTGTGATCCAAATCGACGTCAACACACTTTTAGGTGACTCCGCTGGAAAAAGAAGATCAATCTACAAGCAACGTGTCTGAAGAACACAACAAGAAGGAGGGTGATCCCACGGATCCGTTCAACCCCGACAATATCATTCATCCTACGACGATTGATCAACTACCAGAGGATCTCCGTAAGATGGTGGAGGAGTAGAATGCTACTAACCTACAAGCCACTCTTGCAATTTGTTCGCTAGATCGGAGAGGAGGGGTGGCAAAACAATTCAAGGTAGTCAATCAGGTTGCTCATTGAACCACTGCTGAACCCAAGGTAACACCACCCGTAATTAATACATCTTCTGTTGTTACCATGGAACAACTCAATAAAATGATGGCGGATTGTGATGCGGCTATGATAAATACGTTTCATAGTATGCAATACAATGCTAGTCTTAAGAAACCTACGGATTATGGACCTGTTATGCCTAGTGTGTCTGTATTGGTGTCTTCTTCTCGATCTTAAGACCATGAATCCTTCCTTTGGCATGCTGATGAACTACTTTAAGGGTGATAGGATCAATTAGCCGACTAGAAGGGGTGAATAGTCTTTTCTAAAACTAATTATGCGTCGACTAACCGAAACAAATACAGAAATAGACTAATCAGTTTAGCCAAGACTACACCCCTCTATCTATGTTCACAAGCACCTCACAAAGATCCTAATTTAGCAACTAAGGTGCCGAGCTAGAGAGAGCTCACCTACACAAGTCTCGTTGGCAAGGTCACACAAATCTAAGCAACTAGTACAACAAAACACACCAGGAGCTCCTACTCATACTAGTTAGCAAAGCGCACAAAGCCTAAGCCACACTAACACTACTCAACTAGCAAAGCTACACAAGCTAAACTAGAGAGCAACAACTACTTAGTTACACAAACTAAGCAAGGCTACTTAGCTACACAAGAACAACAACACTAGCACAAGTATGTACAAGTAAAACAAGCTAGTGATAAGGATTGCAAACTGTTGACGGTCGTTAACCCTCAAAATAAACCATCAATATAACATGAAAAACTGAATAAATATGATCACCAACATAGGCACAGGGGTTTAAATTAACAAATTCCACAAGTGTTGGTGAATCTGTGTTTGCAGGAGGATTTAATCAGAAAACAGGCGAAGTGGACCTATCCGTCAAAGCAAATCACGATCATCAAAGATCGGGCCGAGAGGAGCCTGGGTGGGGCCGGCCGACCCATGGGGCCCGCTGGTCAACCCCCGCTTGTACATCGGTGCTCCACCGCCTTTAAGGATCAATCTTAACCGTGTATCAAGGTCGGTTCTTAAATTTATCGTGTGCGAACAATGTGGTTCTTAAATTTATTGTTGAATTAATAATGCTTATGTTCCTTAGCCATTTTTGTCTATGCTTAGCACAAATTGACGGACTAGTGTGTGCGTAGTACTTTTTACAAGAAATACAAAAAAAACAGGGATCAGCGGTGTGGCAATGATATACCATATCATAAAAAATGCAATAATATTTTGAAAATGGTCATACTTTAAAGGATTGAATGCACACTTCAAAGAAAAGGGATTACCGTTGAGCACGAGGTAGATGTCACGTAGCTCCGAGTCGGGGCGCCGTTCCGCATAGTTTCCTCTCTTCCAATGCCTCAGACGCCTTGACATCTCTACATATTTCCACACGTAATCTGTCATCAATTGCTTGGTGAATCCTGTCCCGGTGTCCCAGCCACGTGCAATGGCGTTGCGCACAGGATTCATCCTTGCGGACTCGGAGACCATGAACTTCAGGCCCACCAGTGCCAGCATGGGTGTCATCTCGATGCCATCCACCTCGTGTGGGTAGCGCGACAGCAAGCGAACGGCGTGCGTGGCGAAGGTCTTGCCCAGGTTTGCGGACGTCAGTCTATCCATGACTTCCTCCTCCTTTCTGACGCCTAGTATGCTTTTGTAGCTGTTGCCCCAGCCTAGAAGTACTGGCTTGTATTCTTGTGGGAGGATCCGACGGGCGCTTCTCTTTCGGTCGGCAAAATCGTAACAGACTCCAGACTGGTTGATGAAGCCGATCACATCCACGTTGTCATCCCTCATGAGTAGGGTTGCCGATGACAATGATTCCTCGCCCTCCACTTGCAGTTGCAGTTTGATGCGAATCCACCTCACCGGTTGTTCAGCACACGGCTTCGGGAGCAGTGGGTGTTTTCGGCTACTCGAGATATTTGGGTCCACGTGGCGATCACAGATATCCTCACGGTCTTGGTGATCAGCGAGGATGACACGTAGATCCTTTATGAATTCAGTGAACGACGACCTGTGATCGTCAACGGTGTACAACAGTCCAGCTGGAGGTTGATCCTCCGCCATTTCGACGTCCTGCAGTTGTGATTTATTAGTTACTAGTGTTTAGAATAGAGTGCTTTGATCGTAAAGCAAGATACTCAGACAAATAGGAATGTAATCAGTAGTTTCACTAATCTCTGTTTGCGAACGAGGGCTCGCTCAGTGGTGCGCCAACCACCGGCGTTCAACAGGGTCTTTACCCATCTCCTATATATATATAGCCACAAGCGCACATATACGAGGGTGCTTGGTTTCCGGCCACAGCACGCTACGCCACAAAGTCTGGCAGCCACAGATATCGAAGCGACTGTTTGATTGGTGGATACGCGTAGGCAGCCACGGAAAACCGTAGTGCAAATCAGATGGAATCTCGCCACACTTTGTGGCGGCCATTTTTTTCCTTCCCAACTGCGGCAACCAAACAACTGCTGTATGCTAATATGCCACAATAGTTAAGTGACATGTCGGTCATGCTCGGAGTCTTATGATCGTCGGGTACCTTTTAGCTGTGTTCGATATCTATGTGTAGTCAGTGGCGGATGCACGTTCAACCTGTGAGGTTTTGATTGCTGGATCCACCACTGTGTGTAGTTGTAGGTTTGTGTGTGTACATTGTGTGTGAGTGTGTGAGGCGTGCGTCGAACCGGTGTGTCCAAGGGACGTGTCCGTTCGGTTCTTGTCTACGAATGAGATCAGCGGTTCGTTTCGCAACAACCAGTAAAAGAAGGAAAACTAACAATGAATTAAATGCCTTTAATGTTCATGTACTGTGGTCGCTAAGGGCAGTCCCAATGCTAGAAACTACATATAGTTTCTATACCTATTAATTACCATAGACACTACGTATAGAAATCATGGTCCCAATGGATAGTTTCTACAGAACAATTTTTTATCCAATCACATACATTCTCTCTCCATTCTCTACCAATCACATCCCTTAATGTCTTGGTTCTCGTGTAGACATGGTTTCTAACCTAGACCTGGTTTCTATGATTTTTGCTCTCTCTCTTCAATAATTACCTTGCCACATCAGCAAAACGCTTAGGTGGCAGTATAATTAATGTCCATAGAAACTATAGTGGTTTCTGCATTGGGAGTGCCCTAATCCCTCGAAATTTTACCTTCACTGGTGCTTCCTGATTTGCTGCAGCATCACAGATTCCCAGCTTGCCAATCGCTGGGCTACATCTACTTGCTGGAAACCCCGGGCCGACCTGCAGCTCACCGTCACCGGCCGACTTCACGTCCAACATCTCCTGGTCAAGTGTATCTCCCATGGTGAATTCCTGTGCCAGTACATGAATTTAGTTAGTTCCTGCTACTACTATTCACTGAGTGATAACAGGTAAACCTAGAATTTAGATCATGCATGTTTGTCTTTACCACAGCTGTTGCTAAACATTAATTACGCAGTGTTGCATCAAAAAAATCATTGTTTGTCATATATTGTCCTTATATACTCCCTCCCTCAGTCCCATAAAAATTGTTACTCTTCCAAACATTTTTAATTTTGACTAAATATATAGATGAAAATATTAATATTTAGAGTTTAGTATCATTAGATAGATCGTTGAATATACTTTTATAATAAACTTATTTGACGATACAAATATTGCTAATATTTTCTAAAACCTAGTCGAACTTGAAAAAGTTTGAACAACATATTTCACAGATGGAGTATACCTTACGGTAGCTCAACCTTGTTACTAAGGTGGTATGCGCAAGGAGAGAGAAAAGCAGCAGAGGTGCAATACAATGCAGCACCTGTGCTACACATGAAAATTTTGGCACCGAAGCTTGAGTTGGCAACAGGTTCCTAACATGAAAAATCATTTTCTTCTAGAGAAAACCAAAGAAGACCGGCACCACCTGCCAGAGTGCTGGGCAAGACCGCAAGACACGGATACAGTGGAAAGATTGTTTACTTGTTTATACTTGATGGTTTCCTATACATTAGAGTGAAATTTCCTAAGTTAGACACTCTGACGTGGCATTATCTTTGAACCGTTGTATCTTCCAAACATTAAGGCTGCCCCTAGATATCAGCCGTACTCAGCTTATTCTCTCTTACAGAACGCTATTAAATCAGCTGAAATCAGCCGTAAAACGTATCAGCCAAACAGCCCCAAGAGTTTGGCTACATCATGTCGGATATGTACTCTGTAGTTACAACTCTGGCATTAACCAAATCGCTGCCACGGAACCTCAAAACTATGTGCATACATATTACTATGAACCTCAAATATTCTTTGAGATCCATGCACATGAGAAAACAATCAAATTCTGTCAGGTGACTGGTTGAATCTCTCTCTTTTTTAAACGCAAGTGGCCCTTTCAATTAAAAAGAAAGAGTCATATATAGAGAGAGGGGCAAAGAGCGCAAAAGACACTGGCTGCACGCCTCAAAACTATGTGACTGGTTGAGTCTCAGAGAAGACTAGAGGGTGATGTCATAATTGCACATATATTGAAGCGGAAGATTCCAAGCCCAACAAAAAGTGTGGTAATGATAGCTATTACCACACTTTATGTTACAAATTAGACGACCCCAAGGGAGGCTCAAATTTAATGCTTACCAGACATACTAGAGCCCTGTTTAGTTCCACTCCAAAATATTAAATTTTTCAAGATTTCTCGTCACATCGAATCTTTGGACGCATACATAAAGCATTAAATATAAATAAAAAATAAAACTAATTACACAGTTTAGACGAAATTCACGAGACGAATCTTTTAAGCCTAATTAGACTATGATTGGACACCAATTGCCAAATAACAACGAAAGTGCTACAGTGGTATTTTGCCAACTAAATTGTACCTAGGGAAAAATAAATCAAATAAATTATCACAGAAAATCAGTAACATCTTGACATCAATTTCATATAATCTAGTAATCATCAGTGATAATGATAGCCATTAATTCTGTTCTGTTTTCGAAAAAAAACCACTCGTCGTTATAAATAAAATAGCTCAGAGATGGGAATGCTGATGGCTTTCGTGGTGGACGCAGAGGGAAGGAAACATGTGTCGAGAAATGTATGTACCCCTGGAGCTCCATTGTTGAGGCGCGGTTTTCAAGCCATCGAACCACGTTGAACCGTCGCCATCATGTACGATAAGGCTGCGCCACTGCATGCTGGAGGGCCTACTGCTCGACTTTGTGTCTGCCCAGACAACAAAAGCTTAGGCCCTGTTTAGATCCTCACTTAAAATCCAAAATTTTTCAAGATTTTTTGTCACATCAAATCTTGCGGCATATGAATAGAGTATTAAATGTAGGTAAAAAGAATAACTAATTGTACAGTTTGTCCATAATTGACGAGACGAATCTTTAAGCCTAAATAGTCTATAATTAGACAATTTTTGTCAAATACAAATGAAAGTGCTACAATAGCCAAAAGCCAAAAATTTTCTCATCTAAATGGGGCCTTATTGAGGCGTAGTTTTCAAGCCATCGAACCACGTTGAACCGTCGCCATCATGTACGATAAAGCTGCAGAAATTCACCAGCCAACCAATGTAGCGGACACTAGGGCTGGACAAATTTTATCGAGAACCGAAAACTAAAAATAGAACTGAACTAATCGAGAATTAAACCGAACTAACTGAGAACTGAAATTTTAGTTACCTATTTGGTTCTCAGTTCTTAGGAACCAAATTTTATTCGGTTAAATCGGTTCCTCTCCTCGGTTAACCGAAATAACCGAAGAACCGAAGGCCCAGTAAAGCCCAGCATGAACTATGGCTTAACGCCTTGACCCCGAGCGAGTAACCCTAGCCACTCCAGTGTCCACCCTGAGACCTCCCAGCCGCCTCACCGGCGCCGCATCCCCACCCGCGCCGCCGCATCCCCACCTGCGCCCCTGCCTACCGCAGTGCCGCTGTGCCCTGTTGCCCCTGCGCTGCGCCTACGGGATCCCCGCCGGCCGCTGGCGTCGCCAGCCCGCCACAGCCCAAGCTCAAAAGGCCCTCTCGGTCCGCAGTCTGCACGTCACCACTCACCAGCACCCTCCACCCCAAGACGGCTACATCCATTGCCTCCTGCAGTGTAAGTATTTTGCTGACAGATATGATTCAAGATCTGAATGTATGTGTCACTTCAATTATTTTTTCAGATGTCTCAGCTTGAGGAGGACATTGACCAAGAGATCAGTAATTGGGTTGAGAGCCATGGGAATGAAGAGGATTTTGCTAGTGGAGATGGTGGTGATGCTGGGAAGGAGGTCATCAATGTAGACGCTGAGGAGGAGAAGCCGAGGAAACAGATAGTGGCTAGATCCAACATGTGGCAACACTTCGCCAAGATCAAGGTTGATGGTGTGGTGGTCAAGGGAAAATGCAATTATTGCAGCAGTGAAATCATGGCACATTCAGTTTATAATGGTACGTCTGTCATGCGTAAGCATTTTAACACTTGCCTATGCTCCTAAGCGTACACAAGGGCTAAGCTCTTTACGCCATGGAGCGCGGGATAGTTGGGGCTGATAACAAGATAAAGAACAAAACAACTACACAAAGTTAATATTAAATATTAACATATGTTCAACATAATGTTTCCTATACAACTGCTCGGCACAATGCAGACAAGTCTATCACATTCTAATCCATCATGGTTGATTGTCAGCATCGCCGAACAGGATCAAGTCATCCGCCAGTTTGATCGCCGACTCGGACACCTCCTCAAGCGCGGTGATTTGCTCGTCGCTTACATTTCGAGCAAACCCACCGTCTATTCGTTCAAGCTTCACTAAGGGATAGACCGATCAGACGACCGCCAAGGCATGTCCCGCGGAAGAACAAGTGACGCCATGAGCATATTGCTTGAAGTTCTCCAGCGCCGACTTGCACTTCTCCACGATGACGTCCGACTGATGTGGCCTATCGGGCTCCGGTAGATGTGGGTCGATGAGGTCCAACACGGGTTTTATCCCATCAGTCATGCCCTTCACCTTGTCTTCACTGGCACCCAGCCAGAGCCCGAAGTCACGGAATTGCGCCTGGGTATTGGTTCGGATCACTACAAACAATAAGAGCAATCGTGTTAAACACGTTTCTCACAGCAAGACAACCATTCTTACGAGGACTGACTTACACTTCAGCTCCTTAGTGAGTTTTTCTTTGTCCATCCGAGCTTCATCTCTTTCTTTCTCTGCTAACGCTTTGGCTTCACGCGCTAGCAGAGCTTCGGTATCTGCCTCCGCCCTGGCATCACGTGCCAGGCGCACTTCAAACTCCGCTTGTGCCTGTGCTTCAGCAAGCTCTACAAGAATGAAAGATTACTGTCATCCCGGGCGACCTGAGAATATGAAAGTAATACACCATGGGGCCTAAGGCCTTACCTTTCTCACGGTCTATAGCATCGCCTAGCTGCTCCGTCAGCTCCTAGTTTTCTGCCTCCAGTTGTGTCTTCTCTGCCCGCAACTTCTTCCGGTCGGCATGTGCCTCGGCTAACATTTCCTCCAGAGTCTCCACAGACTCATGCAGCCGCTGATTTTTAGCAATCAATGGAGCCGCCCGCTCCAGCGGGCATGCGTGGTTCTCAGAGATCTTCATTAGCTCCTGCAGCAAACAAAAGTTAACAGGTGTAATCTACGACTTCAAATTGGTTGTGTAGATTAACTTACCTCAATGCGGCCGAACACTGATGCTAGTGTCGCCCTGAGCTCCTTAACCTGCTCGCTCGCCTCCTTGTCCTCCACCACCTCCATAGTGTCTCCACAGCATATGAAGGTCCGCAACAGCTGAGGCGGAGGGTCCCGGGTCTCTGGCGCTTCGCGCTCAATCTCTTCTATCACCTCGGGGGACTCCCTCGCCTGCTTTGGCGCTCGGCTCACTTGTGGTCAGACGGAGGGGCCAAGATCCATCGCCGATGTTTGAGCCTAGGGACTGGCCCTTGGGTCAGGGCGACTGGTCAGCTCGATAGGGATGTCTTCATTTACTGGCTTCGGGTTCTCGAGGACTTCGCCTTGGGGATCAGCCGGGTTTTTGGGTGCCTCTCACGTTTCTTCCGGCTGTCCCACCCTAGCACCTTGCATACCGGCAGTCGTGGTGCTCGGCTCGGCCTCCTGCCGAGCATCATCGACACCGACCGGGTGGACCTCCTCGGTCGATGCATCCCTGCAACATGATATCATATTATTACTACTTCCACTTTGGTTTCGCCAGGACTAAGTCTGGGATAGCGATACTCACTCATCGAAATGCCTGTGTGCAGCTCTGAATGGTTGAGGCTTGCTGGAGCACCCCTGCCCTTCAGTTGTTGGCACGACTCTTGAGAACACCGGAGGCAGACGGTTCGCCTCCGGTGCTTCCGACCTCGCCGCGGTAGTCCTCCCGGCCGGAGCCGCTCGTCTAGGTTCGAGGACTTCGTCCTGAGTGGACCTCTGATCGGTTGCTCCTTGGGCTGGCCGGTTGAAGGCTCCGGTGGTCGTTGCTGCGGTGGCCATACGCGCTGCTCGTTGCTGCAGCGTCTCGCTTCCGTCTTCGTCATCTTCCGACCACTCTGAAATGAGTCGTCGGCGTGTTGAAGGCTTTGTAATCGAGATTCCACCACCCTTGCGTGGTGGTGGAGGGTTCGACTTCTTCTTCTTCTTCTTCTTCTTCGCCGGCTCTGCTCAGACCGGCTGCTTCCCGCGCGGTGGCTGTCGCCGCACGTGGGGTTTCTCCACCACGTCCTCGGACGAGGACGACAAGCCGCTCTCCAAGGGCGGACCAGCCAGAGCTTGGGTCGGACGAGCATCTATGCCCTCCGGCCAGGTCTCATCTAGCACATCGGAGACATATATAGCACGATCCTGTTCCACAAGTTTTCAACAAGACGTTTTAATATCAATCAGACTTGCTGCTACAAGGACTACAAATGGTACATTCTTACCACTGGTGGCGGATTTGTAATGCTATAAGCTCCTTGTTGCCCCACATTGTTCAGCTTGGTGTTCTTTGCAAAGAGTTCCGAGAGGCGGGCATAAGCTTCATCTCTTTCAATCCTCTCGGGAGCTTCCCGTACGGGATCATCCTCTCATGCGTACTCATACGCGGGGTGGACCCTCTCCTTGCTCGGCTGGATTCGATGTAAGACAAAGTTGATGGCTACACCAACTCCGTCAAGATTGTGACGCATCCGACCCAAAATCTACAGAAGCTCATCGACTTGGGCCATCTCTGAGCCATTCGGTCTTGCCGACCAGTTTGGGTGTGGAACTGCTAAGTGGTTTATGTAGGCCAACAGGCTCGGTTCAACATTGTGAATGTAGAACCACCTAGCATTCCACCCTTTTCAACGATGTGTTAAGGGGTACTGGTATGTATTCCCTCACCATACCTTCCCTCAGCTGAAGAAAAAACCCGTCGACCACTTTGGGGGATCCAGATCCAAGGAAGGGTTTGAGGCAGAAGAGATAACGAAAGAGATTGAAGTGCGGAGCGATTCCGATGAACACTTCGCACAGATTGATGAAAAGGGAAATATGAAGAATATTGTTGGGATGGGGATGGCATAGGTTAATGCCACAGTAAACTAGGAGTTTCCGCAGGACCAGATGTGCAGGAATCCCAAACCCATGAATGCAATAACCTCGAATACAACTAGTTCATTGGTATCGGGGGCTGGGAATGGTTCACCTGCAGTGGGGCGCCATCCTGCGGTTACTTGATCTTGATGGATGCCTTCGACCACCATTTCGTCTAGGGTCTCCCGGGCGATGGTAGATCTGACCCACTCCTGGTCGCGGTGGACCTCGCCGGTACTCTTCGCCGCCTCCCTCCCTGACTTCTTCGGGCTCTGGCGGCTGCGTTTCTTCCCACCTTTTGCCATTGGATCAGATCTGGTTCGATGTGGCTTCACTCGGATTGGATTAAGGTGGCGCTACAGTTGCGATGCGACTGTAGCAGGGAGTTGGAAGGCGATCAAGCCGAGTGCAGCGCGCTGAATGTTTCTGCGGTTGCGAAGGAAGAAGACACGATGGCGGAATGAGGAGTGTGCCATGGCGGACAAATTTATATGGTTCGACCCCGACCCTTCAGCTCTAGGGTTTTTGGGAAACCACGCTGACTCCGCCAAAATGTTCGCGCCTCTCCGCATTCTTCGCACCACGTCATTTGTGACCCTCCGACTTCTCCGGTGATATTTGTTGGGCCGGTTTAATGGGCCTCCGAGCATACTAAATGGCTGGGCCTGCTTCATCATTTTATCTCTTTGATTTTTGTCACCGTACAGTGCTAAGCACTCTCTAATTTTTGCCACGGCATAGTGCTAAGCACTCTCTATTTTTCTCCACGGTTAAGTGCTAAGCACTCTCCATGTTCTCCACGGTATAGTGCTAAGCACTCTCTGAATTTCTCCACGATTAAGTGCTAAGCACTCTCCATGTTCTCCACGGTATAGTGCTAAGCACTCTCCATGTTCTCCATGGTATAGTGCTAAGCACTCTCCAAATTTCTCCATGTTTTACTGCTCGGTAATCTCTAGTTTTACTACAAAGACTAGTGCTAAGCACGGGGACTTCGTCCTTCACACTTTATTCTTTGATCCTGCTACAAGATGCTACTATCTTATAGCAGCCTCGAAGACTAAGTGTGTACACTTCACCTAAGGTGAATGAAATTTTCTCGGCTAAGGTGAGGATGGCTGTTTTAACTCAAGGTTAATAATGTTCTTTGATCCTGCTACAAGATGTTTCTCTATCTTATAGTAGACTCGGGGACTAAGTGTGTACACTTCACCTTGCGATGAATGTACTGTTTTTTCTCTTACTTGGTCTGTAGCTAAGCTGGGGACTAGCTATGTGCTCGGCTAAGCTAAGATTCAGTTATTTTAGTAGAAAGATCATTGTAATTCTTTGATCCTGACACCAGGTGTTTTCTTCACCTACTGTCAGGCTCGGGGACTACAATGTATACATTGCACCTTGCGGTGCATATGTCAAGTTTTTAGGTGGACTAAGTCCCCATTCTCTTTCTCAGTTGTCAATGTTCTTTGATCCTGACACTAGGTGTATTCTTCACCTACTATCAGGCTCGAGGACTACAATGTATGCATTGTACCTCGCTGCGTATGTATCACTATTGTGATCCTCCTTGGCTAAGCCATGGATGATAATCATCTGACTTCGCCAATGAAGCCTAAGTGTGTACACTTCACCTAAGGTGAAGAATTTTTAAAATTTTGTACTTAAGCTCCTTACATCCTTCTAGCAAGCCTTAATTGAATAGTTTTGAGGTTTTTCACCAGTTAAACTGGTCGGCACCTGTATTTTACTAATCGGCTTATCAATTAAACTGGTCGGCTCTTAGTTTTATTGGTCAGGTCACTAGTTAAACTGGTCGGCCTTTAATTTTGTTGATTAGATTACCAATTAAACTGGTCGGTTCACCAGTTCAACAGGTCGGATTACTAGTTAAACTGGTCGGATTACCAGGTTAACTGTCTAGCTCCAAGTTAAACTACTCGGACATATTCAAAACGGCGTTGCACAGCGGATACAAGGCGCTCGGGGACTAGCTGTGGGGGGTATAACCCTAGGTACCCACGGCAATGAAGATGGGCCGCACCACCAGGAACGGTCCAGCCCACAAGATGAAGGCGTGTGATGCAAGGAACTGATCGGTATGCATGCCACGGTTTCTAGAAAGAATCTTGAAGATAGAAAGGATTTGTTCAGATATGATAGATATCGTATTCCTTGTAAGTACTTATCATATAACCGAATAGATCTAGATCTAACCGACTTGTACGCCTACACCCCAGACTATATAAGACGGATAGGGACCCCCCTCAAAAACATCTCAGATCATCTTGCTTCATAATACAAGACACAGGACGTAGGGTATTACGTCGATCTGATGGCCTGAACCTGTCTAAATCGCTGTCTTTGCGCCCGTGTCACCATCCGGTTCCAATTATGCGCACCTCCACCGATAATCTACTACCGTGGGTATACCCCTCGGTAGGCTGCCGACTAGATTTCGTCGACAATCCTCAAAACCCGATTGGTTCCCTAAAACTCAAAACCCACCATTGTATGGCAATACAATAAGAGCAATAAGGAATTTTTGGCAACACATGTACGATGTATATTACATATTCACATGTACAAACAAGTGCCAACAAACAACAGATAATTCCATGGCTCAACTTAGAACAAACTCAGTAGTTTACAGAAATAATTTATTAATATAAGACATGAGTTTTGATTCAAAATGATCTATTTTGGATCTCCATTGGGCATCCATGGGTAGAACCCAAAACCCGAAACCAAACCCGAAACCAAACCTGATAAGTTTCTAACCTGAAAACCATGGGGCAAAATCACTCCCACCACCACCACAAAAATCATTTTAGCAGACTGTTGTTTTGAGGCTTTCCGGAGGCGGGCGCCTTAACACGCTGGACCCGAAAATGATCAGAGGGCTTAACATGGACCCAAAACTGCCTCACTGCCATCCCTATTGACGATGCCTTGTTTGAGGAAGATGTCAATGCGTAGGAGGCGAGGACGTCGGTACTCATGATGACTAACGAAGCAACATAACAGTATCCCTATGAGGGTGGAATACTTTTTTCTTAGATTTAGATAGTCTGATACGGTTTATAATAGTGTAAATATTTTATAAGTAAGACAAACCATCTACATGGTGTAGTAGTGAGGAATGGTCGTCTTAATCTTTTGGTCTAGTTTTCAACCTCTTCCGCATTTTTTTTCTATTTCTATTATTTCTTCTATGCGCTCACGTGATATACTTGCTCTGACATGCGCGAGCTGAGAACTACTACGTGATGCGCTCTTCCGTGTACGAGTACGTGGGGTGGGCAGCGAACGGGGTGGGCCGGACGCGACCACGTGCAGCGGAAAACTATCAGCGACTTCTTCCGTCCGAGCAGCCGGCGCATAACAGCTCCCGCTCAGCGGTCCAAACCTGGCCAAACGAGCCTACATCTTGCGCGCTGGGAAACTACACGGTTAGTGGGGCCCACTATTGGGACCTTCTCGTGGGTGGGCTGGGCTAACAAAGAACAGGCACATCGTCGCTGCGCGGGCGGCCCACGGGCCATGCTGCCGTCACATCATGCGTAGTCGTCGTCGCGCCCGCGCCCAGAGCCGCCCACCACAAAAATGAGAGGGGTAAGACGATGAGAGAGAAGGAAAATTGTTTTCTATTATTTGCATGGGACGCAAAAGTAGACAATTAATGCAAGGTGATGCTAGGTCTCCGATGTATTCCATCGGTTTAAAATACACAATAGATAGTTGCCCTAAGGATTCATACAGATAAATCATGCATGCATATTGTAGCCTGTAGTTTATTATTAACGTTGAAGCTATGAAAAGATGATTTCGTGTTAGGATTGCCGACATCTAACACGGGAGAAACTACTTAATCCAGCTTTGACAGTAATCATGATTTAACACATCACAACTGGATGTACTCCCTCCATTCCAAATTATAAGACGTTTTGGCTTTTCTAGATACATTGTTGTTACTATCTAGACATAGTGTATACCTAAATACATAGCAAACGCTGTGTATCTTGAACAACCAAAATGTCTTATAATTTAAAATGGAGAGGGAGTAGTTACTAAAAGTTGACAGTAATAATATTGATGGTGAAGCTACGAGCGTACGTGGGCTAAATTAGATGCATAACCATATATGCACATTTCTAATTGAAACCAGTAGCATAGCGATTTCTTCTTTTATTTATTGGAACGAAAGTAGGCATAGCGAAATAGATCAATAGTTCACTACTAACCTGATATATGTGTATGCACACTGCTGGTGGGCGCCTTCCGGAGGTGGCGACCACACTTCTCCAGCGTTCTCTCAAGGCTGTGGCTAGGCCCTAGGCGGCCACCAGAAGAATGTTATGTTACAAGAATTCAAGGGTGCAGGGTGCGTCAACCATCAATGTATAACTTTCTAAAATACGAAATACAGGTGCCGGAGTATCTTTCTAATATAAACGATACAAATATCGTGTGTCAACACCAAGAAAAGCCAACAAGCATGGAACTGAACCAGTCATATATTCTAGAACCGTGCGGGTCCATGAATGCTTTGCTACCACAGAAATAAAAGGAGGCGAGGAGACTGACCGAGTAGTTGCACCAGTCACTCCCAAACAAGTATTTTTCCAGGTCACCAGTCATATATTCTAGAACCGTGCGGGTCCATGAATGATTTGCTACCACAGAAATCAAAGGAGGTGAGGAGACTGACCGAGTAGTTGCACCAGTCACTCCCAAACAAGTATTTTTCCAGGGGACCACACGGACGACTTTTTTTTTTTAGAATTACACAGTACAACATGCATACTCATTCCTATAAACTCACGCACGCAAAACCCCACCCCTATGAGCTTCTTCGAAGACTGAGCCGGTAAATCCTTGAGATTGCGAAGTCACCACAGGCGAGTGTCGACGGGAACGTCGCCAACCACTGAAAGCACAAGCGATTAAATCCTGAAATATTCGCTCCCACGGGGAGTCGGGCTCCGAGGTGCTAGTGAGGCTCTTGTAACCACTAGGCTATAGGCTCTTCCGCCACAAAGACGACACTTGCTATGCTAGAGGAGACCACGGACCACGGAGGTGCCTAATCTCTCAGCCCATGGGTGCAGCCCACTCCCTTTCTCCTGCATGGGCTGGCACCGGCCGTGTGAGTTGGAGCAGCAGCCGCGCCTCTCTCTCCCCTTCTCTCTCTGACGCAGCGGCTCCAGCCATCAGCTGCCTCCCTCTCACTAACGAAAAGACCTCAGCCGCTAGTCTCTTCCCCTCATCTATCTTCTTCCTCGCATCGTTGTCTACTCGTCGGGACACGCCGCCCAGGTTCAACAATGAAGAAGGGAGAGCATGAGCGCGTGCTAGCTATCCCTGACGATGCGTCGCATCATCTCGCTGCTCCGCTCCTTCTTCCTCCTACCACACAGTGCAGCCGGTGGTGTCCGGCTCCGCCTGAGATCTCACTGGCGCCATCATTGAGCTCTGCACGCTCCGCTTGCTCCTGCTCTCGCCTAATCGCGCATGTGCGCCACAGTAGTGTCCAACACATCGCCCCACACCTCAAGCACGAGGACACATGGCCGAAAATATCCGGTGTAGTGAACAGATCTCGCTGCCGAGCCACTAACATGGCCAGCCTATAAATAGGTCCACTTGTGAGACCTAACACTTTTACTATGCCACCGCGTTCACCCCGGCGAGCCGTCGCCGCCGCCACCGCCACGAGCGTCCCCGTCGTCGAGAATCCACACCATCCGTTACTTCTACACAAATGATTTTGCAAGACACTGCCCATTTATTAATGCATGAGGGCACACTGGGCGGCCGCCTTCGTTAATTGGTGGTAGGGCTCACGGGCGAGCGCCCGCCTGTGTTAATAATTAATGGAGGCGGGCACCTTAAGGCCACCGCCTCCGTTAATCAATTACTTGAGGTGGGCAACTTAAGACGACCGCCTTCGTTAATGGACTATTAACATCATCCGCCTCGATTAACCCATTAACGAAGGCGGTTGAGGTAAGTTGACCGTCTCCGTTAATGGGCAATTAACGTTGGCAGCTGCCCTTATAATGCCCGCCTCCGTTAATGGATGGCTATAAATGCATCCCCTAACCACCCCCACCTTCTTCCTCCACGAGCTCAACCTCTCTATTTGACAAGTTTGAGCTCTTAAAACTTCGAAAATTCACCATTTTTAAGAGGAGAAGTTTTGCTCTTGGATTCCTTGAAGGAGGACACCGCAGGAGGTTGCTACACGCTCCCACATCCATATTCTGCTCTCTTTTTTCAAGATTTGGGTGATCTAGATCTAGATCTAGAACTCGTTCTTCATTGAGGAGAGAGAAAACAGATCTAGTTCTTTATTTGCTACAATTTATTTGTAATACTGCTATACTTATGTCTTGTTCGCTGTGTGTGCAAGGTTCGCTGGCATGGAAATGTTAGAATGGATGTACCAGACATCGAGGCTAACACCGGCCTACATAGGTCAGGTGAAAAAGTTTGTTGACACTGTGAACACTAAAATTTGGGAATTTTATTGCCAATGGAGTCTACAGAAGGAAGCTAACAATTTGATGAATATTGAGTTAAAAACGGTTTAATTGTTTGAGTGCAGTTCTTCAATTTTCTGTTTGAGTGCAGTTCTTCAATTTTCTGGCTTGCTACCGATGTTACTAGATTCCTATGGTTTGCTTGTGTTGTCGTGTGCTGTGTAACCATGTTGTTATGCTGCACATGCCTGAAACTAGTTTGCTAGATGTAAGTTAAAACTTGTCTTCTCTACCGGAGAAGAGATATACACCTACTCAGTAAAAAAATAAAAGATAACAACACCTTGCCGCCATGTTTTGCATGTTTAGGTGTGGTTGTGTTGCTGTAGATGGATGCTATGTTTGTGAGCAACCCCTATGTTTGCATCATGTCATCCATGCCATTCCTTTGTGCATTTCCTTTGTACTTATGCGTATGAATCTTGCCGTTGCTTTATCGACCAAATCTATGAATGCTTATCGGCCTTGACCTCATGTTGCTGCCCCACCAGTCCCAATCTCATGTTGATCGTCGATCTGGAAATCTCCTTGGTGGACGCAAGGTGTGTGTGGAACTAAGGCAAAAGTCTCATGCTCGGTTGTCTTCGGTAGTTAATCTATGTTTTTCTTGTGCTGTCTTTATCTTTGGATCACCTCCTTGTTGACTCCGAACCTTATGGCCATCTTTGTTTGCTACCCCTCCTTCACATAATGCTTGTCCATACACGACCCAATCAGCTTCACATGTGATTTCTCGTTGGTTGTATGCTCACTAATGGTGTCTTGATTAATGACTGACGGTGCCACGACGAAACTGAGAGCCTCCTGTGGGCGCGCACACAAGGTTGAGTTGCTCGGCACATGCTAGTATCGAGGTTTGTAATCATGATCTATTATGGAACTACATCAATGTGTTATCTCATCGTGAGCTTTTCATCTGTTATCTCTCCATATCCTATCAGGAGAACCATATATTAGATCAGATGTAGTAGGACTTCCTTCGGAAGTTGCAAAGAGGATAACCGTTGAGGAGCTGGTAATGGACATAAGCATCAGCAGACTACAAGAGGTGTTAGACAAAGGACTTTGATGGTGACTACTTGCATACGGATGTGTCCTTTGAGATCGCTTGCTGCAAAAGTTGAAGCCTTGGAGCTTTTAGTGTTGAGAGACAACTGATTAGTTACCATAGTGGGACAGCTAATCTCCAGCTTGGTAATGACTCTTTGGTAGCTATGAAGGTTGTGTCTTACAGAACAATGTTCAGCAAAGAATCTACAAACCAGGTAGTAATGTTTGTACCACTCTTAATTCCATCCATTGTTTCATGGGAGTCGATGAAGGAAATTCTCCAGACAAGAGCTAACTATAAAACGACATCGAAGATCAGAGAGCTGTCCTTCCCTAATAGCCTCTCTTGTGCTCAGGGGTTAAGTAGCCTTGTATTATCACAACAGTTGAAAGTGGATGACATGCTTCTCTTCCCTTGAAAGCCTTTCGCTTCGAATCTCGGGACGAGATTCTATTAGGGGGGGGGGCTGTAACACTCTAGGTGTTAGTCACAAGTTAAGCAGTGGGTATGGACTGAAACAAGTTATGTCAAGTGATGGTCATGAGCTTTAGTTCAACCTCTTTACATGTGGTGACGAAAGTGTTGAAGCCTTTTCCCCAAAAATGAGCCCCAGCTTAAACTTTTTGAAAGACAAATACAAACTCTTGTGCTTGATGTAATTCTTTTCAAACAGTGCTTGCGTAGTGTTAATCATGTCTCTTTCAGATGCATCACATAAGCATGAGCATAATATTGAGTGGATGCATTTGTTTGTTCATGTGATATTTTGTTTGCTATGCAACCCTCTTGGCGATGTTTGATAATATAACCGAGTGTTGTTTAATCACCTAAATAAACCAAGGACAATTTAGGATAAAAAATGTGGTAGGGTTCATATTGATGAACTAGCCTAAAAATGCTTCTAAAGGTTGGACTGATAGTTAGCACCTTTTTCATGATGCTGTTCTGACCAAAGTAGAACTGCACATTTTGTATTTACTTTGGTGTTTGACCCTTTAGGAAAGTTGTGGTTTAGTTTGTCAGCTGCAAACTTTGTTTCTTGACCAAGGTCTAATTCCACATCTAACCTTATCAAACAGAGGTCCCAAGTTCTAATCTGCTGCTGTTTTCCCTCTCCAAAATAATTCTAAGTCTGGGCTGTTTAGCCGGCAATGACAGTTGGCATAGCACGTTCCCGTATTTTTGTCAAGCACCAATATTTGATCCAAGAATGAAAGTTTGGGCTCAGTTGGACATCATTTTGATCATCAAGTTGACGTTTCCTTAATCGCTATCAACACGCTGCCACTGCCACTTTAGAGCCTAATTAGCTGCTAATAGAAGACTCTAATAGCCAGGCGCCCTTAATCAAGTTTGTAGAGCAACCAGAGATCAACAAAGCTGGTTTAAGCACTAGGATCCGAATCTGCTGGGAATATGTTGAAAAACGGACCCGAAGTCAATCAGCCTCGCGCCCACCAGGTGTCTAGGGAATGTCTCCGTGGCAGCCATGCGCGAGCTGAGCGCCCCACCTCCTTTCCACGCGCTCCTACCTCCCCCTTGCATCGATGCGGTGGCAGCCGCTCCCTCCTCACTCGCGCTCACTTCCCCTCACCTCCCTTGCTCTCCTAGCGCTCGCCCTCGGCTCGCTGCTGTGCTCAGCCGCGTCCGCCAAGCCGGGCCAAGCCCTACCGCCGCAAACTCCACCGCCACTGTAGCACCTCAGCCCATATCCTTGTCTGCCAAGCGCACCACCAAACCTCCTTGATGCCATCCCTTCCCTGCTTACTCAAACCCTAGAATCCTGAGCTTGAATCGCCAGGTCCGCCGCCGAGTTTGCTGCTCCTTGCGCAGCTTTGCGCTCTGCTGCATGGCCGCCATGCGGAGGAGCCGTAGGGAGCCCTCTCTGGCCTTCCTCGGCCATGCCAGACACGCCCTCACCTTCGCCATCGCGCACGCAGCCGCTATCGAGCACCACCGCGCTGAGATTTGGCCGACCCCATCCGTCGTCCCTGCTCTCTCTCCGTGGGAAGAAGAAGAGAAGGAGAAAATTGAATCAGAAGCTTTTCCAGGGCTCCAGTTGCAAAGATCGTGACTCAAGTGAATAGTATGAAACAGTGCTTAGAACTGCAGGTTGTTTGTGAAAAGTCCAGAGATCCCGGTGCAAAGTTTTTTTCCTTGTTGGTTTAATCTTTTTCTTTGTGCAAGGAATCGGCTGAAACTTCTAAAATGCATAGTAATTCATAGAAAAATCATAAAATAGAAAATAAAAATGTTTTGAAATCTTTCTTAGTAGATCTATGCAGTAGAAGTATAATGTGGCATGTGTTAGTACAAAGTTTTCTCTGTAGAATTATATTTATGCTATTTAGGGTTTTCTATGGTTAAATTCATATCTGTAGTTTCTGTGCTCCATATGTTATGAAAATTTTATGGTGTGCTACTCATGTGATTCATGTGCTGTGGTAAAAATTTCAGATTTATTTGTACATATATGACTGAGTTATTGATTGTGCTTGTTAAATGGTTTATCTCTGTCTCTACAATAAAAAATACGGAGAGGGTCTGCCCGGTTGTGGTGAAGCCGCAGCGCCATCACACCTCCGTAACTCCTATTTGCGCCGACATGTGGGCCAGGCGCCCAGGAGCACGTCGCCCGCCTCGCCCTCCCCAATCCCCATCCGCATCCGTTGCCGCCCACCTCGTCTCGTGCTTGGTCATGACGCCGCCGCACCACCTGGACGCCATGCCGCCCGGCCACCTCCCCTCCCCGTCTCGGCCGAGCGCCCCCTGCCCCGCGTCGCTGCGCCACCTGGCAACCGCCCTCGCCTCCCTCTCTTCCCTGTCTGCGGAGGCCGCCGAGCAGGGCAGCGGCGCAGGCGTTGATCGCACAGACCAGATCCCGCATCCGAGCTCTGGTCGTCCGGCGGGCAGGCGGGCACCGGGGAGGCGTCACCGCGTTGCAAGCCGCAGCGCGCAGCCGGCAGCTGGCAGCCGAGCCCGGCCGCAGGCACTAAACAGCGGGCAAGCCGTTCGTGGGGATGCCCCTTTGTCCCTCTGTGCCTGGTGGAGTCGTGTGCTCGTGGACGGTAGACCATGAGGTGTTTGACGAAATGCGTCACTGGTGAGGATTTCATGTGCATCTATTTCTATTTTACCAGACGGGTCCTCTTCATATTGATCTAGCATGCCTTCATACACGAGGTAAATGAAAAGGATAAATGAGATATTTTATTTACTTCTTATAATCTATTTCCGGTCAAGCTGCATTGTGACTGTGCAACTAAATCTTTCTCCATATATGACATATAAGAAATATTAGCCATTCTGCATATCAAACAGACTGAGAAATGCAGTCAAAGACCTCAAGATATGCCACTTTACTCTCGGGATAGGCTATTTTGATCTACTGTCATTGTCCTTTTCTTATTTGAACTGGACTCCACAACTGACTGAGCTTTCCAGGAATGAACTGGAGGAACCTACTGTAGCTTGGACTGGCCACTTGGGACCTTTACCATCTGAGTGACATAATAGAGCACACATGGGCCATAAGATCAAGTGTACGATGGTTATGGAGGTGATGACAAAAATTGGGCAACCTAAGGCAGCAACTAGCTTCGGTCAAAAAAAAGGCTGCACTTCCCTGCTGAAAAAAGGTGTGTTCGTACTTCAGTGTTCACATTCAAATGCATTGATTAGAAGATGTTTCTGTACGAAATTACTTCCATCTTCATTTTCTTGTATCTTGTATATGCAAAGACTTCAAAAAATGAAGAGCCGTGTCACATGGATTGTATGTATTACTTAACATGTTGGCTGTTTCCATGGAAAGCTTTTTTTTTCCGTTGAAATTTGCATACTGATGCTTACTTTGTGATAATTTGTAAGTTAAACTTCCTCAATTCAACGTAATACTGACCATTTAATGATAGCAAATTTGGTTAACCTTTTTGATTAAAGTCTGTTTAGTTTAGCAGTTCAATCCCTGCCTCTGAGAATTCCATTTCTTACATTGGAATCTTGCAGCTTACATGCACATACTACTTATATTTTTCTTACACTGGATTTCTTTATTTCCCACTGTATGTAATTTCAACACTTGGGATAATATTCTGAGTGACAGACTTTGTTTGCATCTTGCAGGTGTTAAGCCAAGATGAGACACCCTCCTTTTGCAGTTTGGTGTTTGGTACTATAAAGTTTCCATTATGATGCTAATGGCTTATTTATCTTACATGCTAGCTAAAGTGAGCACCCTGTACTATCAATCCCTGTAGATATATTTCTGTATTGCTTTCTCTCAGATATGTGCTATGCTGATATCTGCATATATGCACCTCATGGCTGACTTACCAAAGAGTGGCTGTAAAAGCAAGAATGGATGGATATGCTATATCATAGGAATACAACCTAAGCAGCATTGGTTGGCAAACAAAGAAGCAAAAGCACGGATGCGAAGGACCTTAATCTGTCAAGGAGGTGAGGAGATGATGTACCATGTATGATTAGTGGACGGCCAGACAAAAGAAATTTCGATGATGTGGCTTGATGTCAGAGTAGAGAATTAACCATTAATGACTTTTAATGTGTACAATCTATATAGGTCATATAGATCTTGTCATTATGAACCACACTCTTAACATCGTTTTTTTGTAATGGTACAACATATGTCAAACTTCAATTCTAATGGTTATAATTTTTTTCCCGTTGCAATGCACGTGCATTAACCTAGTAAATAATAGAAGTGTGTAAAAATAGAAAATGTTGTTCCACTATTGATGACCAAAAACTGCCTCACTGCCATCCCTATTGACGACGACTTGTTTGAGGAAGATGTCAATGCGTAGGAGGTGAGGACGTCGGCACTCATGATGACTAGGCCTTAATAAAAAAAAGCCGGTGTAATGCTGTAAGTGATGTAATACGTTCCTCAAATGCTCCTGTGGTCTGTCTTCAAGAAACCAAAATTGCTATTATGAATCAGAGAATTTTCCTCTCAGTTTTTGGCACTACTTATGACAAGTATGTGGAACTGCCAGCTGATGGTACAAGGGGAGGGATCTTGATTGCCTGGAAAAGCAATATCTGTCAGATCCTAGCTTCCAGAGTGGATAATTATTCTATCTCAGTTCAATTTGAGGAACAAGAAGGTCGCAATTGGTGGTTTACAGGAGTCTATGGTCCTCAAGATGATGTTGATAAGATAGCACTCTTGCAAGAGCTTCGTGATGTGCGAGCTTTATGTTCTGGCCCATGGCTGATAGCGGGGGACTTCAACTTAATATACCAAGCTTCTGATAAAAACAATACCAATTTGGATCGAGCAATGATGGGTCGGTTCAGGTGCTTCCTAGATGATGTTGAGGCTAAAGAAATTCCTATGTTAGGAAGGAAATACATATGGTCTAATGAAAGATCTTCTCCCACCCTCGTGAGGCTTGATAGAGCTTTCTGCTGTGTTAATTGGGAGGATATCTTCCCTGATGCTGTCCTGCAGAGCAGCGCCTCAGTTGTGTCTGATTATTGCCCACTGGTTCTGGGTTTGAAGGTTAGTACAAGAGGCAAACGCAGATTCCATTTTGAGAGTTTTTGGACTAAAATGTCCGATTTTACAGAAGCAGTTCAACAGAATTGGAATGCTCCAGTATCTTCATCCTGTGCAGTTGAACGGCTCTTCCTCAAACTTCAGAGACTTAGCCGGGACCTTCAGAAATGGGGCCAACGGAAAATTGGTAATGTCAAGCTTCAGCTAGGGACATTCAAGGAAATTCTGCGTCATCTTGAGATTGCTAGGGATTCCAGGGATCTTTCTCCAAGTGAGGAATGGCTGAGGAAGAAACTTAAGCTTCACTGTTTGTGATTGGCTTCTCTTGAACGTACTATTGCTCGCCTCCGTTCTAGAGTTCTGTACTTGAAGGAAGGTGATGCTAACACGTCCTTTTTCCACCAGCAAGCCCGTTACAAGAAGAAGAAAAACTTCATTGCAAAGTTGCAAGTGGGTGATCAAACAGTAGTCGACCAAGAAGATAAACAGGAAGCAGTCCTGCGGTTTTATGAGAATTTGTTGGGCACGGCTGAGGAGAGGGAATATACCATTGACTTTGCAGAAATTGGGATTCAGCAGCATGATCTCTCTTCGTTGGAGAGCCCTTTCACAGAGGAAGAAGTATGGGCTACAATAAAGGAGATGCCATTGGACAAAGCCCCAGGACCCGATGGATACACAGGCAGATTTTATAAATCTTGCTGGGGTATTATCAAAGACGACATCATGTCGGCTTTATCGGCTATACATCGAGGTCATGTGGCTCATTTCAAGCTGCTCAACACAGCTTTCATCTCCCTTTTACCAAAACAGCAAGATGCCAACTCGGTCAAGGATTTCAGGCCCATAAGTTTAATTCATAGTTTTGCCAAGCTGGTGACAAAAATCATGGCCAACAGACTGGTTCCTCTCTTGCCAAGCCTGGTCCCTCCCAATCAGAGCGCTTTCATTAGAGGAAGGAACATACATGATAACTTTCTTTTTGTACAACAGATGATCAAGGCTTTGCATGGGAAAAAAGAAGCGCATGTTCTCCTAAAGTTGGATATCTCAAAAGCCTTTGACTCTGTCTCTTGGCCTTTTCTGTTGGAGGTTCTTCGCCATCTGGGCTTTGGACAGCGGTGGTGTAACCTTATATGCTTGGTGCTGTCTACTTCGTCTACTCATGTATTGGTTAATGGTGAGCAGGGGTCTGGTTTTTCCCACCATCGTGGTCTTAGGCAGGGTGATCCTCTCTCACCCATGCTATTCATCTTGGTAATGGATGTTCTCAATTCCTTGATAAAATATGACACTAGACACCACCTTCTGCAACCCCTCGCGGTTCAACAGACCATTCATAGGGCCTCTTTCTATGCAGATGATGATGTTATCTTCCTTCGACCATGTGTGGATGATCTCAGAACAATGAAACATATTTTGGATATTTTTGGTCAGGCCTCTGGACTCCATACAAACTTCTCCACGAGTTCAGCTTTCCCAATTCAGTGCTCACAGGAAGAGGTACAGCAAATTTTGGAGCACCTGACATGCTCCACAAAGGAGTTTCCGTGCACTTATTTGGGCTTACCACTTACAATCAGAAAACCTTCCAAGGAAGTACTCCTGCCTCTGATTGACAAGGTTGCTGGTTACCTCCCAAGCTGGAAAGCCTCCCTGATGAATAGAGCAGGCCGCCTGATTATGACTAGGGTGGTTCTCACGGCTTGTGTGATACATCATCTTTTGGCTATTGACCTGCCCAAATGGGTTATCAAAGCTATTGACAAAAAACGGTGGGGTTTCCTTTGGAAAGGACAGCAACAGGCAAATGCTGGAAATTGCCTGGTCTCATGGGAAAAGGTACAACGCCCTTTGGAATATGGAGGTTTGGGCATACACAACATTGAGTCCTTTGGTTGGGCATTGCAGATTAGATGGCTTTGGGCTAAAAAAACAGATCATTCTTGTCCTTAGGCTGGTCTTCATATCCAGGTACCCCAAAAGGCTCAAGCCTTATTTAACATGGTAGTGGTCTCGGTTGTTGGAAATGGGGAAACAATCCTATTCTGGAAAGACAGATGGTTGGATGGAAAAATTATGGCTGAAATTGCTCCTAATCTGTTTCAGACTATTCCTAAGAAAGTTGTCAAATCTAGAACAGTGGCACAGGCACAGGCGCTGGGTTTCAGATATTAGAGGAGGCCTCTCAGTGGAGGTCCTGATGGAGTACCTGTTACTTTGGGATCAGTTAGATGGTGTCCATCGAAATCAGGATACCCCGGATCAACACCTCTGGAAGCTGACCCAATCTGGAATCTACACCAGCAAGTCTACATATGAAGCCCTTTTCATTGGCTCAATAAAGTTTATCCCATGGAAAAGAATCTGGAAAAGTTGGGCTCCCTTACGCTGCAAGTTCTTTGTTTGGCTGGCTATTAAACAGCGGTTATGGACTGCTGACCGGCTGGCCAGGAGGGGCCTGCAGCACCCCCCGGCATGTCTGTTCTGTGACCAAGCGCAGGAAACAGCCCCCCACCTGCTGTTATCTTGTGTTTTTAGCAGACAAATTTGGGCTTTGGTCTTCTCACATCTCAATCTGGTAGTTGATGTGCCGGTAAACTCCTCTAGCTTCTCAGCTTGGTGGGGCAAAGTCATTAGAGCTGCTCCAAATCAGTGGCGAAAGGGTTTAAATTCGCTCATCATTTTGGTGGCTTGGGAGATTTGGAAACATAGAAATTCTTGCGTGTTTGAAGGTGTTCTCCCTAACTCCTAGGTGCTCCTGCAGGCCATAACAAATGAAAGCACCCTGTGGTGCTTGGCTGGAGCTTCTAAGCTCAAAGAGCTGCTTGCTAGGTCGCTTGTAGCACCATCTTAGGCTTGGTGCACTCTGGTCAGGTCTTTCCTTGTTTTGGGTGTGTAGTGTTTTGTGAGTGTTGGGATGTGTTTGGTACATAGTCTTGGGGCTCTCACCCTCTCTATGTACTTTCTTTTCTATCTTAATGAAATGACACATAGCTCTCCTGAGTAGTTCGAGAAAAAAACTAACAAAGCAACGTAACAGTATCCCTGTGAGGGTGGATACTTTTTTCTTAATTTAGATAGTCTGATACGGTTTATAATAGTGTAAATCTCCTACAACTAAAAAGAACAAAAGTAAGACTATTTTTTCGTGCGACTTTTTTTGGGGTCGTCTTCGCTCTGCCTCCCCTGCGATACCCGCCTCCCGTCCGCGTGCAAGTCGCTAAAATGCCGCAATCAACGCCCCCACCCACCCCATCCCCATCTTCACGCTCGCGCACGCCAATGCCTCCTCTCTCTCTCTCCTTGCCCTCGCGCCACCGCTCCATCACCGTGCTCGCCCACGCCTCCTCTCCTCTCCCTCCCTGCCCTACACCGGAGACCACTCCACGCCTGCACTGGCACCTTGTCAAGTTGGTAGCCGCCGGAGACCCCGACGCGCCACAACTGCCCTCGCCCTCGATTGCCGAACCGCTGCCGCAGGGGCTATGGCAAACGTCGACGCTGCGAACACAACCAAGCCATCCCCTCTGTCGACATCTCCTCCCGCGATGCTCACCCGGCCTCCTCTCCGGCACCCTCCCCGACCCAGAAGGCCGCCCGCCACGACCTTGGGCGCATCCTCAACACCAGCGCCCAGGGCACAACCTCCGGCGACTCCGTTGCCGCTGCCTTCTCCTCTTCCGGCCCACAGCGCCTCCCCCGACCTCCTCTTTGGCGCCCTCCCCGACCTAGAAGGCTGCCCCAGGGCCCAAGGCCACAGCATCCACCCAACAAGCCACCTACAACGAGGATCTTCTCAACGCCAAGTCCACTGAGGTGTGTTGCTTGTGCTCCTAACCTGGTCACCAAAATGTTTCCTCCAGCAACACTTAGGATACATTTCAAATCTAGCAGGAGTCAAACTCTGAAAACTTCATGTGTTCCAGATAGGCAGCTATGATTACCCCTTCAAACAGGAAGATCAGGTTGTTAAGCAAGCTTTTTTTATAGCTGAAGAAAGTTCTCCAAAGTTCTGACTCATAATCATAACAAAATAATCAATTTCAGTATATACGCTCTGCTCCTTTGATGGTGGTCGTTTAGTACCTGAGGACTCTGCACCATTGTTGCCTGAGTGTATTGCGTCAGCACCAATTTGTTCACTTGCCTAGATATGCAGCAGCACTGATGAGTACTTTTTTCGTCTAAGCAGTCTGTCCTCCATCTACAATGTTCAAAAGAATACAAACCAAGAGAATTCATTGTTTCTATCATTAATATCTATATATATGACTACATCTACCTCAACTTGATTTTCGGTCAGATAAATATTTTTGAACTCTGTTTTATTGCTTGTTTTGTTGTTTATGCTAGGGAAGAAGGCCAGGGCTGAGGTGAGAATAGGGCATCCAGGTGGCCATTTAATTTTTTCTTTGTCTTGAGACTTTGTATTAAACCAAAAATGTCACATGCAGTCATATGCTTATTGATGCCAATTTTTTTATAGGCCAATTCAGGAGGTGAGCAGCCGTTAGTATAAGCTACCTATTTCCCAGGTTTGTTCAGATATTCCACATATCAATTTTCTTTCCCTATAGTTACTTTGGGTGTAAGACATCAGATATATATATGCATATCTATCTTGTTCCACCTGTGACTGTTGTGCTAACTTTTAGATGTACAATATAGGGTATGAATCTTATGAGAATGTTTTTTTCTAATCCCCTGATGTGGAGTTGTACCATTGTTTTTAATATACTGAAAGTAGTAGTCTCAGTGTGAAGTTTGGACTTGGGATGACAGCTCTGGTCTTTGAAACGATTAAACGATCATCTCTAGATACAAAACAACAAATTAATAGATGTACTGGTCTGCACTGATCTGTTAGCTGCAGCTGACACTTCCTATGGATAAGCTGCAGACACCAATGTAGCAGCCAACGGCTCTGCATAGGTGCAGATCAATGTAGGAGCTCTAATCTTGCACCATTTTTTCCTACAAGAAGGAATTCTTAATCATTCTGGAAGAAAAAGAAATAAATTTCAAATTAATGGGTGCTGATTCTTGTTATGCTTCATATGAGACCAGTGGTTAAATTGTGTTTAACTTTTTTGTAATATTTAAAAATATATATGTTATCTTTCATATTCATACTTTTCAACTAACTAATGGTTACCCTATGACTCCTGGATAACTAAATACTCCAAAAGGTACACTACATGCCATTGTGGTTAATTCAATGGAAAATAGTGGCTCTCCTGCAGCATTGGGTGACAAGACAAACACTACTAATGGAGGTAAACAAAATAAATCATCCTTTTACTATACACATTTCTAGCAGAACTCTCTACGTATTAGACCCTCATCCTTTACGTGATGAATTCGAGATTCAATCACTAAGAAAATGTACAACCATAATTCAACGGGTTTCTACTGTCCTAAGTAAAGTCATGGAAGTATCATGCCCTTGATGGAAAGATGATTTAATCCACTTTGACCATAGAGTTGCAGATGCTAGCCAATTTGACTTTAAAGTGGTAACTACTTTTGCAATGGAACCTCCTCCTTTTATATTTTACTATATATATACAATAGTAACAATTTAATGCTTCCTCAGGAAGTCATCTGGTTATAATGTTCTACTTGCCATGTGTGGGTGTAATGGCAAAAGGATAGAAACACCCATTTCCACTGTGAGTATTCTTCTTTGTACATAATTTCCTTTTTTATCACCTACTTACATTTTAACTATATGTGTATAAAAATCTGGTAGGATGCATATGAAGTGAGGAAGCACATCTTGCTACAACTGCTCACATACACGGGGAACCAAAACCAGGCCAACATACCTGGAGGTGTACGAGATTATCTTCGACGTTATATTAGTCTCACAAACAAAAAACAATGAATTGTCGCTTACTTTTCCTCTGTCTTGGTGAAGTCAATAATATCGTACTGGTTTTCTTTATTTCAAATAAATTAGTTTGAATTATGTGTTTTAATGTTAATTATTTGTGATGGCATGAGATTTTACATATATTTTATTTGTGTAGTTGTATGTCATGAGATGTTTTATAAACCCGTAGCAACATGAATTTAGTTTAATATAATAGTCATTTTGTGCACTTTGAATAGATGATGGACATAAATTTAGTTTAATACAATAGTCATTTTTTGCATTTTTATTGGTCGTTCAAAATATGTGGATTGAGCAATGTTTGTCTGACATATTTGATTGCTTCATTTAGTTTGTAATATCGGAGACTTCTTGCCGATATAAAACATTATTTTAGCCGTATCACGGAAAGGTCTATATAGTAGAGTTTATGAGCCTGCGGTGCCGTGCTCTTAGTGACTGTTAATTTCATAAACTTTAATTTTTGGATTAAATGTCAGTTTAATGTCTTACAATATTGTTATCTTATCGTGTGATCCGTGTGTTTTTAGTACAAAAATTTAGTTGTCATGTAGCAACGCACGAGCACGCTACCTAGTATTTTATAAGTAAGACAAACCATCTACATGGTGTAGTAGTGAGGAATGGTTGTCTTAATCTTTTGGTCTAGTTTTCAACATCTTCCGCACATTATTTTTTTTTCTATTTCTAATGTTTCTTCTATGCGCTCACGTGATATACTTGCTCTGACATGCGCGAGCTGAGAGCTACTACGTGATGCGCTCTTCCGTGTACGAGTACGTGGGGTGGGCCGCGAATGGGGTGGGCCGGACGCGACCACGTGCAGCGGAAAACTATCAGCGACTTCTTCCATCTGAGCAGCCGGCGCATAACAGCTCCCGCTCAGCGGTCCAAGTGATACCGGAGCTGGAGCATCCAAACCTGGCCAAACGGGCCTACATCTTGCACGATGGAAACTACACGGTTAGTGGAGCCCACTATTGGGACCTCCTCGCGGGTGGGCTGGGCTAACAAAGAACAGGCACATCGTGGCTGCGCGGGCGGCCTGCGGGCCACGCTGCCGTCACATCGTGCCTAGTCGTCGTAGTGCCCTCGCCTAGAGCCGCCCACCACAAAAATGAGAGGGGTAACACGATGTGTATCATCTAGTTTTAAAGACAAAACCAGATACACACTATATGTGAGTTTAGAAAGTCAAATCTCATGTATAACTATAAATAGAGATAATATCAAAAGACAATGCTTATTACATAGCGTATTAGTACAAAAGACATAACCTTAGATAGCAAATAGCGAAAAGACAATTTCGATCTTCAAGCGAAAGCTCCAACTCCACAGGGACAGCTGACTGGTTGATCACAAGCCTAACTCCTCCAGACTATCAATCAGGTACCCATCCAGGATTTTTATCCAAGTAATAAAAAGAATAAAGCAAGCGTAAGGACATGTCGTACTCAGCAATATAACATGGGGTTATGAGGCTCAAAAGGCTAACACGGTTTACTGCGATTAGCTTTTAGTGAGTCATAATTTTAGTAACTGAGTAGCAACAACTTTAGCAATAGCCCCCAAATAACCACATAATCATGTAAACAAGAATAATGTTGTCGGTGTTTCGAACAGCCGACAAGTAAATTTGTATATTGCGCGTCTGGCCTTATGTTGTCGGTGTTTCGAACAGTCGACAAGTAAATTTGTATATTGCACGTCTGGCCTGGATGGTGTGCTAAAAGAACATAAGGATTATACTAATTCAGGCTGAATGTCCTTACGTTCAGTTTCGAGCTGCTCGTGTTACTAGCACCTGGTTTGTAGTAGGGGGTTACAAACTGGCGAGAGAGGGAGAAGCTCCCAAGTCTCTGAGGCGTGGATCGGATGAAGTGGAGTTGAAGTGCTCTGGTTGGCTGTGTGAGGGTGTTGAGGCTTCGAAGGTTCGATTGCTCGATGTCTCTATCGCTCGATCTCTCGACTGATCGATCTCCCCCGAACAGTGTCCTACCTCCCCTTTTATAGACCAAGGGGAGAGAGCATGTTACCGGAGAAAGAGAGAAGAAAAGAGAAAAAGAAGAAAGGGAAAAAAGGCTCCCGGGGTTGTGTCGTCCTCTTCTTCGCGTGGGTCCCACTAACCCTATAAATCATTGCGAAAATGGCGCCATACCTGAGTCCTATTAGCCGCTGCAGCACACGTGCGAGCGACGTGCGCCGGTCTTGTCGTCCATCTCATCTGGGCGGATGGTGTGGTCAACGAATCCCCTGATAGAGGCCATATGGGGAGTTGGCGGTACAGTACCAGTTGGCTGACGTTGGACAAAGGTCAGGTGGGGAGTTGGCAGCACAGTGCTCTCCTATTGAGGTCATGGGCGGCGTGTGTCTTCTAGTGTGGCCGTCGTGGCGATGAGTCGTATCAAGACATGAGCAGCCTTCCCATCCGTAGTGGTTGGCGATAGCGCGTGCCCATATTGGGCTGATGCTCCCTTCCGAAGGCGAGCCCGCGCCCTCGGGATCGGGCGAGACGGAGACCGCGCCCTCGGGGCCGGGGGAGACGGACTTTGTGCCCTCGGGATCGGGCGAGACGAAGACCGCGCCCTCGAGGCTAGGCGAGACAGAGTCTGCACCCTCGGGATTGGACGAGACGGAGAGCCCTCTATGGGGTCAGAAAGACTATAGCTTTCGTCTTTAATCGTTCAGGCGAGTTAGAGTTTTATGTCTGCTAAACTCCTTATGCCGGGTATCCCAAATATTAATACCCGACAAATGTATAGCAAAAACAATAATCTTAAGTGGGCATCTTTATCATGAGTATTCATCATCTATTCAGTAAGGAGTCCAAGGCCGCTCGTAACCGTGAGCACGGCTGATATACCAGTTTTACACTCTACAGAGGTTGTACAACTTTACCCATGAGTCATGATTTGCCCTTTCACCCGAGGTGATTAGCATCTTGACCCACTTCCAAGGAAGGTCGGCAGGGTTCACTATGAAGTCTTTGAAAGGTTCGTCTAACAAATTAGGGCCGCTAGGATTCGGTGGCAAACAGATGTAGGAACCCCCTTTCGAATGGCACAATACCTTCACGGCTATACTCATAGGAATAGAGGTTGTCCTATACCTGTCTCGTCAAGCCCCTTTTATGCCATAATGGTAACCTCTAACAAGCTAGAAAAGGTCCTCATAATTGACTAAAGCCAGAGCCATGTAGCCCTCATGGTTGTACTGTAAGTTCCGGATGATCACTTACGGATAAGTCCATAGGGAGAGAAACTAGAGCACCATAAAAACCCAATGCTCTAGCCCTCTTGATTCCATGTTGCTAAAAAGCATCTTTTAAACGTTTATTGCATATACCATTAGTCAAGTTACAAGATCATGGTTATTTATCTTGAGAACTAGCATAATACTACCCAATGCAAATCACCCATGGTGTCAAGGAACCAAGATATCAAATAAATAGGACATCCTTAGTGGCAACAAGGTAGACACATGCAATATGAATTAACTGATTAAAGGTGAATAGGTAACAAGGATGGTCCCATGCTATACTTGCCTTAAACTTAGATCCTTCTTCTGTTGATTCGTAACCTCCAAAGAACTGCTTCTTGATCACCACGTAAAACTCATCAACTGGACAAGATCATAAAGTACCACACAAGCATCCGAACAAACATGCATAACATTCAAATATAACTATATTAGAACAATACACCATTCAATAAAAAGGTTTGAAAATAATTCTACGCGTTGCTATGAACACATAAACGCAAAAAGCACGCTAATCGGAGCTATGGTGAAAAAGATACAACTACCGAAAGATTTACTTTAAAAAGAAAACTATAGGCTTTATTTATTTTAGCTATATAAAACATGTATAAGATACTTTAGAGAAATACCTTAATTGAGTTAAGTCAAATTATACTTAATTTAGAAAAACAAGGTAAAACTAATCATATAATTGACCAAGGTGAAAAGCCTAAGTTACTTTTAATTAGAAAAATCCAATTGCATATAGATTAATCAAATTATTATTTTATTTGGAAGCACAAAACAAACTAAACAATGCTACTATTATGTAGATTACGTCATTACGAAACTAACGCAACTTGAACAGACTAAAACGGAGAAAATATGGCCTAATGAAAGTAGTGGCAATTTTGTAAATAGATGGAACTTGATTTTCAAATTTAAAATAAATAAAATCTGATTTTAAACCGGCCAAGGACTGCGGATACTATTTTGAAGAAATACAGGGTCTCTTTAGAATAAAAGCAAGGACGACAGGTTCTATATTAAAAAAGAGAGGGGCACTTTAGCAAAAGTTCCATGCGAAGGGGTACGGGCTGATTCGAGCCGTTGGATTGAGACTAGACGACCAAGATTAGAAAGAGGGAGAGAGAGGGGATCGGCCGGTCGAAGGGGAAAGTCAGCGCGGTGGCTGCCATCGCCAGCGATAAGAAAAGCTCGCTGGAGAATCTAGTTAAGGGCCTATGAGCCACGGTTTCACAAGGGGAAAGCACTAGGAGGAATAGGAGTGAGCGGCAAACTCATCTAGGGGACAGGGAAGGGCCAATACGGCACGGTGACGACGTTGAGCTCGATTTGGTGGCTCGGGTAAATCGGCAAAACGGCGACAGCGGCGCTGCGGCAGAATAGAGCAAGAGAGAGCGAGCTAAGGCACCTAGAGGCCTTCCTACCTCATAACGAAGAATGGGGAGCGGCTTGAGGTGGCGGCGAAGCTGCGAGACGATGAGATGATCTCGGCGGTGGCAGGCTAGGGTTGCAATAGCGCTTGTGAACTCTGGGCAGAGGCGGCAGCTTGCTCTAGGGTTTAGGGAGGGCGACGAAGGCGTAGGGCCGCTATTTATGGGGCTGGCGCGGCTTGGGGTGCATGCCAAGGCGAGTAATCGAGGCGGAGAAGGATTCCTCGGCAGTGTCCACATCGGCGACGAGAGGTAGGAGATGACTGGCAACGCGGGTCCATAGATTAGAGAGAGCGGGTGAGGGGCCAGAGTGACAGCGGGACAGAGAGGGAGAGTGCACGTCCACGTGGGCTGCGGCTTTAGCTGGACCACGGGGTTGGGCCTGCCAGTGAGAGAGCGGGTGAGAGGGGATAGGAGCGACGGGCCGGCTGGCTGAGTTGGGCCGTAGGAGAGGGGAAGCAGGTTGCGGCTTCAATGGGGAGAGGAAAGAGCCAAGCTGGGCTGAGAGAGAGAGGGCTGGGCCACTCGGGCCAGAAGAGTGAGAGAGAGCTAGATTTTCTTTATTTCTTTTCCTTTTCTATTTTTTTCTTATTTCAAAACCAAATTCAAATATGAACCAAATCAAGCTCAAATATTATTTCAAATATAATTTCAATTCAAAAATAGGATATGAACCCTTGGTAGGTTTTCAAAAATAAATTTTGCAACTTTTTAAACTCTTTTATTTTCCAATTCTCTTTTTCTTTTCTTTTATTTCAAAGCCATTTTCAAATTCATTTCCAAAATACAATTTAAACCATTTTGAGGTTTAATCAAAACTGCTCAACTGAATAAATCAAATGCACCGGCATGTATGCACATCCAATTTGCTACTCCTTATGATGAATTTTAATATAATGAAAAATATTCTTTTTCCTATATTTCATGAGCACATAAAATACCAAAATGAATCATTTTAAACCTATTCTCCAAAGTACAAATTTTAAGGTGTTACAATTCTACCCCCCTTAAGATGAATCTCGTCCTCGAGATTCAGAAGATGGTAATTGAAGAGATATGGATACTCTACCTTTGGAAACTTCTTTACTTCCTCGAGTAATCCAATCCTAGAACTTGTGGGATATGGGCCCACCACGCTTCTGCTACGCCACTCTGATAACCTTACTCAAAGTAACTTGCTTAACTATTTCCAAGGCTTTGACGGTACTCCGAACAACTCTCAAGTAACTCCAATCACTAGGACACCTTTCCTTTTTAGTCCATTCTATCAAATATGTTTCTTCATATGTTCACCCTCCAATGGAGCCTTCTTACTTTCTTGGTCCAAAGTAGGTTCTATCACCAACTTCAAAACATCAATGACTATATATGCTCAGGTTAAGTTGCTCAACTCTTAGACACAATTCTTAGTACTTGATGTCATCCAAATTTTCTTAGCATAACTCCCCTTTACTAAGGACATCGACAACGACTTTTGCTTCTCCAGGTGTTAGCACTTTTCCAAGTCATAATCAATTCCAATCCAACGATAATGTCACTAGCTCAACCTCAACTTAGTAATGATATCCTTTAGATTCCTACAACTCACGTTGATGTCACTCTTTATGTCAAGGTTATAATGCCACCAATGACCCTTTAATAGAATCTTACTAGTTCAAGGTAATTCTTAGTCACACCTGAATCCTTGGGTGGGTTCCAATTCAACCATCACTAACTTTCTGAGTTCTTCTCCATAATTCTAACACTTGAGATATCTGAACCAAGAAAAGAACTTCCTTCAATCATATGTTACTTTCCATGCTTGGTGTCACAATGATGTTTGTTGAGTCTCTGTAGAACCAACTGTAGATGTCCAATATCTCCTTCCTATGTCATCCATGCTAACTTGTCCTGGGTATGTTGAAGGTTGAACTCCCAATTGATAATAACTTGAAGTGACAATCAATACGGGAAAATACCCAAGCTCCTTGATCCAACAAGTAACACATCTTTAGCAAAGATACCTGCGCTTGATAGTGACTTCTCATCCAGAGGCATAACCTATACTTCCAAGTGAAATACCAGAACGTATGAAGCCTTCGTCTTGCAACTTCTTTAGCTTGGCTACCCCCCTTAAGAAAAGATCAACTAGGGGACACCAAGCATAGCTTGAATCTTCTTCTGAGTGAGTCAACCATCACAATGACCTTTCGATATCCAAGGAGGAACACTTATGCACAAGTAGAACAAGTAACCTTGAAATTTCCTCGCAAGATGAAAACAGTAGCACAGATAAACAGTTATAACTCAAGCTATGTTTAACCAATGAAGCCATATCTTATACCGTTGGAAAGATTATGAAATCCTCTACATCTTTTGTATAGAATATGTTCCTAGATTCTGTAGTTAATTTGGTCAAAAACAGGACACAACCGAGACTATTCAGACTTCCAGACAATGCAGATGCATCAACTTACGATTTTCCTAACTCCCAAACCATAACAATTATCAGGGTGGTTCTTGTGGTCTCAGAAAGATATGGAAGTGTACTGTTGTCTAGAAGTTTTCCATGATTTTAGGTCATCCAAGAACAGACATATAAGCCAATAAAGACAGGTTGCTCCAAAAGATAGGATAGGGAAAACAGCAGATAAGCGAACCCAACTATTTATTGCATTAATCCTTATGCCTTAGACCTATAAACTAAATGAAATTGTGGACAAACCCCACAAGATCATTGCACTCATTACAAAGATTCAACTCAACCATTATCATAAAGACAACCAACCAAACACTAAAGGTTGACAAGCCACACTGACTCGACTTTTGCTACTAGTGTTTTTATTACACAAGGGACATAAACTCTTAATTCTTAAAGACGGTATGGCTGCAGGGGCGTCTAGGGTAGCATCTCTTGCATGGGATTGAGAGCGACACATTATCCACTTCGTCAATTTCATCATGGGCTTCCTTCGTATCGTGTGTCACTAACACTAGCTGCCAGCAGTCCTATAGTGATCTGACTCTGGCTACTTCCATGGTGCAGCTGTTGATTCTTCTGTGGGCAAGATTTAATATAATGTCTTTCCTGTTGGCAATGATAACTCTTTCTCATAGCTTGCCTGGTTTTTTGAGGTTGAAACACCTTACAAGTGATCGTCCACCCATCTATACATACCTCATGTGAAGTATTTTTAGCTTGAGAAGCTTCTAACTCCTTACAGTTTGGATTCATCTGACTAGGAATCAGAGATAGATGTGACAAAGTAGTAGAACCCAAATGTTGATCGTTTCACAATACTGGCTCTGGTGAGTTTTTCTTCCTCTTCTTATCCACATTGTCCTCACAATTTGGGTTCACCTTGACTTTCCTCTTATTTGGCTTGTTTTGGAGAAAGGGAAAACCGTAATGCATACAACATTGACATTGATACTGACTTCCAATTTTCTTACTACAATCACCTTCATTGGACTTCATATTCTTCCAAGCTTCTGCTACTTGTCTCTTCATTGGTCCTTTTGGTATGTTGACCTGACCTTGCAATGAGCACTGTTGAGCATTCCCATGTTGAATTATTCCTTCTAGTACATGTTTCTGTATAGCAGATAGCTTTTCCTTGTCGAAAGCGATCAAGGGCAACATAGCTTGGTCTTCCTGAGATCTGATGTCGGTGGTTTCCTCGTTACGATACATCTAATAGACGAAGGGAGAAGATTCAGAATAGAGACAAAGTTTTATAATAGAATAGAGTCAGAGGTGAGAATAATTTTTAGAAAATATCAAGGTTAGAGAGAAAGCAAGAACTAGGCAAGGTGAAAGCATGCTAAAACACCCAGTTTTAACTAGGCTTGCGTCCTACAGTCAGCATTGCTCTGATACCACTTTGTAGCACCCGGTTTTAAGGACAAAACCAGATACACACCATATGTGAGCCCAGGAAGTCAAATCTCACATATAGCTACAAATAGGGGTAATATCAAAAGACAATGCTTATTACATAACGTATTAGTACAAAGGACATAACCTTAGATAGCAAACAGCGGAAAGACAACTCCGATCTTCAAGCAAAAGCTCCAACTCCGTAGGGACAACTGACTGGTTGATCACAAGCCTAACTCCTCCAGACTCTATCAATCTAGTACCCATCTGGGATTTTTATCCAAGTAATGAAAAGAATAAAGCAAGCGTAAGTACATGTCGTACTCAGCAATATAACATGGGGTTATGAGGCTCAAAAGGCTAACACGGTTTACTGTGATTAGCTTTTAGCGAGTCATAATTTTAGTAATTGAGTAGCAACAAGTTCAGCAATAGCCCCCAAATAACCACACAATCATGTAAACAAGAATAATGTATAGCAAAAACAATAATCTTAAGTGAGCATCTTTATCATCAGTATCATCAGTATTCATCATCCATTCAGTAAGGAGTCCAAGGCTGCTGGTAACCATGAGCATGGCTGATATACCAGTTTTACACTCTGCAGAGGTTGTACAACTTTACCCACGAGTCGTGATTTGCCCTTTCACCTAAGGTGATCAACCTCTTGACCCACTTCCAAGGAAGGTCGGCAGGGTTCACTATGAAGTCTTTCAAAGGTTCGTCTAATAAGTTAGGGCCACTAGGATTTGGTGGCAAGCAGATGTAGGAACCCCCCTTTCGAATGGCACAATACCTTCACGGCTATACTCATAGGAATAGAGGCTGTCCTAACCCATCTCGTCAAGCCCCTTTTACGCCATAAAGGTAACCTCTAACAAGCTAGAAAAGGTCCTCATTATGTCTAGGAAGCTCTACCATTATGTCCATAGGTCCAGAAGCTGTTGTATGCTATCCTTATTTAGTCCAGCAAGCTCTGCCATTATTTTTGAAACATACCAAATAGCAGTGGTTACTGAGTATCCACTTGGTGACATCCTCAGTAATAAAGAAGCCAATGACCGCATCATTAAATGGGCGGTAGAGCTCGGCACGTACTCCATTGATTTCAGGAGCCGATAGACGATAAAGTCCTAGGTGCTCGCTGACTTCATCGCCGAATGGACCGACATGCAAGCTCCTGTTTTAGTCGACCGACCCGAGCACTGGGTTATGTATTTCAACGGGTCCCTCAACCTTGATGGTGCTGGGGCAGGTGTATTTTTGGTCTCCCAATCCGAGGCCAACCTCTGATACGTCCTCCGGATTCATTTTTTGGCCTCCAATATCGCCGCCGAGTACGAAGCTTGTCTTCATGGTCTCCGCATAGCCGTCGAGCTTGGCGTTAAATGCCTCTTGGTATACGACGACTCTGCACTGGCAATTAATCAGGTCAGCAAAGATTGGTCCTGTACTTGTGATAAGATGGACGCTTACTGCTCGGAAATCAGAAAATTGGAGGGTAGGAGCTGAGGGGGAGGGTCCTAGGTATCTGGTGCTTTGTGCTTAATTTCTTCAATGACCTCGGAGGTCTCCCTTGCTTGCCTTGGCGCCGGTTGCCTTATGATCGGACAGAGGTACTAAGACCCATCCCTAGCGATTGAGCTTTGGGACTGGCTCTTGGCTCTAGGCGATTGGTCGGCTCGGCGGCAATGTCCTCATTTGCATGCTTCGAGCTCTAGGGAACTTCACCTAGGGGACTAGCCTAGTCTTCGAGTGCCTCCTATGTTTTCTCCAGCTTTCCTGCACTGGTGTCACGAGTGTCGGTAGTTGCAGCACATGGCTCGGCCTCTTGTCGGGCATCACCGATATTGATTGGGTGCACCTCCTCGGTTGGCGTTTTCCTGCAACATGATATCGTATCATTAATATTTCAAGTTTGGTTTTGCTCAGACTAAGTATGTGGCAGCAACACTTACACGTCGGATCACCTACGTGCAACCCTGAGTCACCAGGGCTTGTAGGAGCTCCCCTGCCCTTCAGTCGACGGCACGAATCTTGAGAACACTAGAGGCAGCCGGTTCTCCTCGGGCACTTCTAGACTCACCATGGTGGCTCTCCCTGCTAGAGCCATTCATCTAGGCTCGGGGACTTCGCCCCTAGTAGCTCTTCGGTCGGCCGCTGCAGCTTCTCGCCTCCATCCTTGTCGTTAGACCAGTTTGCAACGACTTGGCATGCCGAGGGCTTCCTAAATGAGATTCTACCACCCCTATGCAGTGGTTGCATGTTCGTCTTCTTTTTCTTCCTCATTGGCTCCTCCTAGGCCGGCTGCTTCCTGCGCATCGCCTATCGATGCTTGGGGGGTCTCTCCACCATGTCCTCGAGTTCGGATGATGAGCTGCTTTCCAACGGCGGACCTGCCGTTGGCTGGGGTGGTCGAGTATCAACACCCTATGGCCAGGTCTCATCCGGCACGTCGGAGAAGTACACAACACGATTGTGTCCACTAGTTTTCAAGAAGCAATTCAAGCATCAACAAAATTTGGCACAACAATGCATGCAATTGATGAACTCTTACCGGAGGTGGTGGATTCGTGATGTTGTACGGCCTTTGCTGCCCTAGGTTCTTCAGTCTCGTGTTCTTCAAAAAGAGCTCCTAGGCGCAGGCATAGGCATCGCCCTTTTCTACTCTCTCGGGGGCTTCCTGAGCAGTATTGTCATCCCCCGTGTATTCATATGCAGGGTGGAATCTATCCTTGCTCGGCTGGATCTAGTGGCAGATGAAGTTGATTGCTACACTAACTCTATCCAAGTTGTTTGGAATCTGCCTCAGAATCTCCATAAGCTTATCGACCTAGGTCATCTCCATGCTGCTCGGCCTCGCCGACCAGTTCGCGTTTGGCTCCGCTAAGTGGTCTATGTTGGCCGGCTGGCTCAGCTCATCATTCTGGATCAAGAACCACCTAGTAGTCCATCCCTTCAATGATGTGTTGAGGGGCACTTGGATGTATTCCTTCACCATGCCATCCCACAGTTGCAGATATACTCCACTGACTACCTTGGGAGATCCAGACTCGGAGAAGGTTTTGAGGCAGAAGAAGTGGCGAAAGAGGATGAAGTGTGGAGCGATTCCGATGAATGCTTCGCATAGGTTGATGAAGAGGGAGATGTGAAGGATGCTGTTGGGATTGAGATGGCCATGGCTAATGCGATAATAATGAAGAAGTTTGTGCAAGAAAGGATTGCAAGAATCCCAAACCCACGAACAAAATATGCCTCGAATACAACAAGCTCATTGGTGTCAAGGGTCGGGAACTCCTCACCTGCGGCGGGGCACCATCCTCCAGTCACCTGGTCCAGAAGGGTGCCTTCAATCACCATTCCCTCCAGGGACTCCTAGGTGCAGGTCGATTTGACCCACTCTAGATCGCGGTGGATCCCACCGGCACTCTCCGCCGCATTCCCCCCTGGCCTCTTCGGGCTCGAGTGGCTACGCTTCTTCCTACCCTTCGCCATGAATCAGATCTAGTTGAGGAGGTGGTTTTGATTTGATGGGACTAGGCTCAGATCTGATTGAGGAAAAGCTGTGGTTGCGTTGAGGATGAAGCAGGGTGCGCGAAAGGCGAAGTGCCGAAAGCTTTGCGGTTGCGAGGAAGAGGAAGCACCAGGGCAGAGTGAAGGGAGTGCACCATGGCATGTGAACTTGTACGGTTCGACCCCAACCTTTTGTCTTTAGGGTTTTTGGAAAACCATGCCGCGCCCCTATGAATTCTCCGTAGATGTTTAATGGGCCAGTTCAATGGGCCTCAGGGCATATTGAATGAATGGGCCTGCTTTGCTAAGCATTTTCCAATTTTTCGCCTTGGTACAATGCTAAGCACTCTCTAATTTTTCACCTCGGCGCAGTGCTAAGCACTCTCCAATTTTTCGCCTCGGTACAGTGCTAAGCACTCTCCAATTTTTCTCCACGGTCAGGTGCTAAGCACTCTCCAGTTTTTTCTCCATGGCTAAGTGCTAAGTACTCTCCATTTTTTCTCCACAACTAAGCACTCTCCATTTTTTCTCCACGGTCAAGTGCTAAGCACTCTCCATTTTTTCTCTACGGTCAAGTGCTAAGCACTCTCCATTTTTTCTCCATGGTTAAGTGCTAAGCACTCTCCATTTTTTCTCCATGGCTAAGTGCTAAGCACTCTCCATTTTTTCTCCACGGTTAAGTGCTAAGCACTCTCCATTTTTTCTCCACGGTCAAGTGCTAAGCACTCCATTTTTTCTCCATGACTTAGTGCTAAGCACTCTTTATTTTTTCTCCATGGTTAAGTGCTTAATTTTTTCTCCATGCATAAGTGCTAAGCACTCTCTATTTTTTCTCCATGGTTAAGTGCTAAGCACTCTCCATCTTTCTCTCCACGGTCAAGTGCTAAGCACTCTCCTAATTTACTCCAATGTCCAGTGCTAAGTACTATCTGTTTTTTCTCACATGATCCAGTGCTAAGCACGGGGACTTCGTCCTTTTCACTTGATTCTTTGATCCTGCTACAAGATACTATTCTATCTTACAACAGGCTCGGGGACTAAGTGTGTACACTTCACCTGGCGGTGAGTGTGATTTTCTCAGCTAAACTACGAGTAGATTATTTGTCTAACAGATTTATGATATTCTTTGATCCTGCTACAAGATGTTTCTCTATCTTCTAGCAGGCTAGGGGACTAAGTGTGTGCACTTCACCTTGCGATGAGTGTACTATTTTTCCCTTCCTACTTGTCTACAGCTAAGCTTGGGACTAGCTATGTGATAGGCTAAGCCTCCGGAGTCTTCTATTTTTTGACCATGGCACAAGGTGAATTCTTCACCTAATGTAAGGCTCCGGGACTAAGGTGCTACACTTCACCTGACAATGAGTATAGTGCTTTTTTCCTGATTTATCCTCCTTATTGACTAAGTCATGGATGATAATCATCCGACTTCGCCAACGAAGCCTATGTGTGTACACTTCACCTAAGGTGGAGAATTTTTAAAATTCAAACTTGAGCTCCTTACATCCTTCTAGCAAGCCTTACTTGAGTAAGTTCGGGGACTGTTGACCAGTTAAACTGGTCGGCACCAGTTTTTTACTAGTCGGATTACCAGTAAAACTGGTCGGCACCTAATTTTGTTGATCAGATTACAAGTTAAACTAGTCAGATTGCCAGATTAATTGTCTAACTCCAAGTTAAACTGCACGGACTTGTTCAAGACGGAGTGGATACAAGGCGCTCAGGGACTAGCTGTGGGGGGTATAACCCTAGGTACCCACGGCAATGGACATGGGCTGCACCATCAGGGACGGTCTAGCGCACAAGATCAAGGCGTGTGGTGCAAGGCACCGCTCGGCGTGCACCACAAGGCTTTAGGAAGGAATCTTGAAGATAGAGAAGGATCTGTTCGGATATGTTAGATATCATATTCCTTCTAAATACTTACCATGTAACCGAATAGATCTAGATCTAACCGACCTGTAATCCTACCCCCAGTTATATAAGGTGGGTAGGGACCCCCCTCAAAAATATCTTATATCATCTCATTTCTCATAATACAATCCACCAAAGACATAGGACGTAGGTTATTACGTCGACATGATGGCCAGAACCTATCTAAATCGCTGTCTCTATGCCTGTGTCACCATCCGGTTCCTATTACACGTACCTCCACCAATCATCTACTACCGTGGGTATACCCCTCAGTAGACTGCTGACCAGATTTTGTCGACAACTGTGGGTTCTGCTTGTTCTTTATCCTCTCTTGTGTTTCCTTGGCCTCCGGGCAATCTCTGGTGATATGTCCTTTGTTTTCTCCATGGAAGAAACAGTACTACCTTCGCGTCTTTTGGTTCTGGTTTCTGTTCTAGTTTTAGCCTTGATTGTCTCTTCTGTTGTCTTCCTGGTTTTGTGGCCAGTTGCTTTGGCTAGCCTGTGAAGGCTGTTGGGGATGCTGGTTGTTGCCTTGTTTGCTTATAATGAAGAATTGCTGGTTTGGTGCTCGCTGTGGCTGGTTCTGGCCCCTGTTCTCTCTTGGCATGGATTTGTTGTTATTTTATGCTTGCTTGTATTGCGCTTGATTTTCTCACGTTTTGCGGAGGTCGTTATCAGATTTGTAGTATTTTTTTGAACTCATTGTACAACTGTTCGATGGTCGGAGGCTTCTCTCAGGCCAGGTGGCCTGCGAAGGCTCCAATGCGGAGGCCCTTAATCACTGCTTCGATTGCTACGTCTTCTGGGATGTTGGGTGCTCTTGCTTTGAGCTATACAAATTTTTGATAGTTCTCTCTGAGAGTTTCTCCTTGTTGCTATCTACACTAGAAGAAATCTGATGATGTGAGAGACTCGCTTGAGAATCCTTTGAAGTTTGCCATAATCTTGTTGCGAAGGTCCTCCCAAGAATATACTGATTTGGGTCTTAGCATAGAGTACCAAGCGAGGGCATCACCCTTGGCTGCGATGATGAAGGACTTTGCTAAGACCGTGTCATTGCCACCAGCGGAGCCTATGGTTGCTTCAAAACTCATGACGAACTGCCTTGGGTCTGTCTTGCTGTTCAACTTCGGCAAGGTGATGGGTTTGTAGGAAAGCAGCCAAGGTGAGCTCTGGAGTCCTTCGGATAATGGGGACTTTGGGTCTATCGATCTTTGTATTGGTTGAAGGTTGTGGGGGGTACAGAAGGTTGGCTGAATTACAGGACTTGACCAAGGGTTGATTTGGCTTTGAGGCGCTGGTTGGATTTGATTGGAGTTATTGGAAAGGGGTTGATTGTTTTGCAGGCTTTGTATTTCGGCCTGCAAGATTGCTAGCAGCTGATGGACCTCTGATGCTTGCTGAGACATTTGCATCGCTCTCTGGTTTGCCTCGAAGGCTACTGCAAGCCTCTCTCTTTCTTGCTGTGCACACTGCAGACCGGCTTGTAGCTATTGGAGAAGTTGTTCCGGCGTTGGGTTAGGGTTTGCTTGGTGGCCTTCGCCTGTAGGCTGATCTGCAGCCGCAACTTCTGCTTCTTGGCCATCTTGAGGCTCAGGGGCATTGGTCTGGTCGTCCTCTTTGAGAGCGATCTGGTGATAACCAGAGTAGCAATCGAGAAAGGAAAGCAACTCGCAACCGGCAATTGAATCTACGACGTCGTCTATGCGAGGTAAGCCGAAGGGGTCTTTAGGGCAGTGCTTGTTGAGATCAGTGTAATCAACGCACATTCTCCATTCATTATTCTTTTTGCGTATAAGGACCGGGTTGGCTAACCACTCCGGATGATACACTTCTTTGATAAATCCAGCTGCCAAAAGCCGTGTAACTTCTACCCTAATAGCCTCCTTTTTGTCGTGAGCGAACCGTCGTAGCTTCTGCTTGATAGGTTTGGCCTTGCCGTCGACATTTAAGGAGTGCTCGATCAAGTTCTGAGGTACACCGGGCATGTCAACGGGTTTCCATACGAACACGCTCATGTTGCTCCTCAAGAACCTGACGAGCATGTCATCCTATTTAGGATCCAGGTTGGCCCCGATAAGGGCCGTTTTGCTAGGATCACCGTCGACCAGCTAGATCGCTTTGTGCTCTTTGGACTTGACATTCTTGCGTGGGGCCTCGAGCTTTGGGATCTGCAGGTGGTCGGCTGGGGTCTTCTTAGCGTCGAGCGTGGTCTCGGCCATGCGAATAGAGAGGTTGTGAGCGTCTGCTATTTTGAAGCTATCATCCTCGCAAGTGTAAGCTGCGTACACGTTGCCCTTGAGAGTTAGAACCCCCTTCTCAGTAGGCATCTTGAGCACCAAATACCTGTAGTGAGGTATGGCCTTGAACTTGGTGAGCGCTGGTCGACCAAGGATAGCATGGTAGGTGCCTTCGAAGTCGGCGACCACGAAGTTGACGTAGTCGGTGCGGAAGTGGTCTGGGGTACCAAATTGCACGGGTAGCATGATCTACCCGAGAGGAGTAGAGCTCTGTCCGGGGAGAACACCCTAGAACTGCGCCTCGTATGGCTTGAGATTAGCCTGGGTTATCTTCAGAGATGGCAGATTGTTCTTGAACAGTATATCAATGGAGCTACCGCCGTCAATTAGCACTCTGTCGAACTGGACCTTGTTGATACAAGGATCGAGGACCAGAGAAAAACATCCTGGCTCAGGTATTGCGGCCCATTGGTCCTTTCTGCTGAAAGAGATCTCGCGGTGAGACCCAGGAGGGAGCCACGGATCGGCGATGAGGTTGCGGGCGAGCAGCTTGCATTCTCGTTTGGTCTCGATGGACACTTTGCCTCCAATGATGGTGTGGACGCGATCGGTTGGCTTGACGTACTTGTGACGGGGATCTGCGTCTTCATCATCGTCGTCCTCGTTGCGCTGTTCCCCTGCGTCGTTAGGCTTGTGGGACGTATCCGGAGCCTGTTGACGCGTGTAGATAGACTTGAGAACACGGCAATTCTCCATGGTATGGTTCGACTTGGGGTGGAGCTGGCAAGGTCCTTTCAATGCTTTGGCGTAGTCTTCTTCGTAGTTGCGACGTCCGCCACCTTTCTTAATGGTGTTGACCTCACCGTCGTCTTCCCGAGCACGCTTGCCCCTGTAATCGTCGCGGCGATTACGCCGCTGATTACGCTAGACGCGGAGGTCGTGGGGGTCGTTGCGCTGGTTGTGGTGATCAAAATTGTCGTTCCGACCATGGTTGTCGTGGTAGTCGTCGCGGTGTGGAGGGTGGTCGGAGCGTGGAACCCTTGCTGCTTCTTCGATGATTATCTTTTTAGCATCGTCGGCATCTGCATATTTCTTGGCAGTGGCCAGGAGTGCTGTGACTGATTCAGGTCTCTTGCGGAGGAGCTTGTCCCATAGGGCATCGTGGAAACGGAGACCAGTGATGAAAGCCTCAATTGCCTCATTGTCGGAGATTGACGGGACCTTGATGCGCATCTCCGAGAAACACCGGACGTACTCGCGTAGTGGCTCATCTTTCCAATCTCGAATCCGCTGCAGATCATATTTGTTGCCGGGTTGCTCTCAAGTAGCAATGAAGTTGTCGATGAAAGCTTGCTTGAGCTCTTGCCAAGAATCGAAGTAGTTCGCCGGCAGGCTGACCAGCCATTGGTGGCCTGCATGGCCGACAACGACTGGGAAGTAGTTAGACATGACGTGCTTGTCAGCCATGGCTGATCTGCACGCGGTTTCGTAGAGCATGACCCATAATTCGGGGGTTCTCCTTGCCGTCGTACTTCTAAAGTTTTTTGAGCTTGAAGTTCTTGGGACATATGACTTGGCGAAGGTGTGGAGTAAACTGCTTCAAACCCGGAGGGCAGTGGGTAGTATCATATTCCATACGGCGATAGCTTTCGTGGGATGCACGATCATTGGCTCTTTGATTAATGCGATCACGCAGATCGCGTTCTCCGAGGTAATGGCGGAGATCGTTATTGCCATCACGGCGATCCCGGTTGCCACCCTGGATAACCCTGCGACTGCGATTATCACGGCGATTATCACGGTTGTCTCGGCGGTTGTCGTCCTGGTAGCCGCGGCGATTGTCGTCCCGACCACCATCATGGCCACCGTTCCCGCCTTGACGGTTGTCTGATGGGTCATTGTTGCGCGAGCCACGTTGGTTGGGTGGCTGTGAGCGACTTGAGTACTGGCGACTGTGGCTTGATTCGACTGAGACAGATGGAGCCCGGGCTTGATTTACAATCTCTGCGGTCTGGGCCATAGCAGCCATCAAGTAAGCTTGTATATCATCACGAACTACCTGAGTTTCTAGGGTATTGGGTAGTCGTTGCATCGTTGCCATAGCAATAGCTACGTTGGCGCTTGGGGTCCTGAAGACCTGCTTGTCCCCCACCCTATCAAAGGCATTGTTAAGGTCGCGTGGCTGGACCCTTATGCGTCGTGCCTCCTCTTCAGCCTCAGCTTCGATTTGTCGACGATTAAACCGGTCAATATTGCGTGCTTCGTGTGCTAGCCTTTCTTGTTCTATTTCACCGACAGCTAGTGGTTCGTCATTACTGACAACGTTGATCAAGTCTCCTCGCTTTGGTGGGAAGGATGGGAATCATGGGAACCCCGGGGCGTGGTCTGGGATATCCAGATCGTATTCAACGCCTTCATCATCATGATGCTAGAGCTCGGTGTGGATGGAGCCATTAGATGCGGTGCTGGACGTGGAGCTTGAGCCACCCTCACGAACTGTGTGGACCGATCCTTCTTGGAACTCCTCGATCTGGACCATGTTGACGAAGTTGCGTGGTCTTGGCCAAGATCGTTGCATATTGTACACATAGTTGGAAGCAGTGTTTCGTAGGCCGTAGGGCTGAGCCTAGTAATTCTCCATCGAGGTTTCGTATTCGGAGAGCCGGAGACCCGTCGCGAGGGCTGGCCAGCGACGAATGGAGCGCCCTTCAGGAGTAGATGTGACCACGAGATCTGTACCGAGTCGTGCAGGACGACTGGCCCGAGCTGGTCGGGTAGATCTATTGTGGGTAGCGGTTACCTGCTCATTAGGTTGACTTTGAATTGAACTTACCAGAGCTAGGGTTTTGACAAGTTTGGTGCCGACCCGATCGATGGAGTCGAGCAGGTCAGTGTTGTCGATCTACTTCCCTTTGTAGCGAGGAAGCGGACGACGGGTTGTTGGTGTGGCTGAAGGCGATGTGGATGTGGTTGGAGCCAGATCCACCGTGGTCGGAGCCAGATCCACCGTGCTCGGAGCCGTAGTCGATGCAGGTGAAGCAGTGGTCGACGCGGATTGAGTCCGCACCTCCTCCATGATCATGGCAATGAAGTCGTCGGAGCCAGTGGTCCAGGTGATCTGGCCGACGGTGAACGTGAGGCCGTTCGGCGTAGCCACGGAGCCGGGGATGATGATTATCTTGTTCGCTTGGAGAGCAGTACGCACACCCCCTACCTGGCTTGCTTGTATTGCGCTTGATTTTCTCACGTTTTGCGGAGGTCGTTATCAGATTTGCAGTATTTTTTCGAACTCGTTGTACAACTGTTCGATGGTCGGAGGCTTCTCTCTGGCCAGGTGGCCTGCGAAGGCTCCAATGCGGAGGCCCTTAATCACTGCTTCGATTGCTACGTCTTCTGGGACGTTGGGTGCTCTTGCTTTGAGCTGTACAAATTTCTGATAGTTCTCTCTGAGAGTTTCTCCTTGTTGCTGTCTACACTGGAAGAAGTCTGATGATGTGAGAGACTCGCTTGAGAATCCTTTGAAGTTTGCCATAATCTTGTCGCGAAGGTCCTCCCAAGAATATACTGATTTGGGTCTTAGCATAGAGTACCAGGCGAGGGCATCACCCTTGGCTGCGATGACGAAGGACTTTGCTAAGACCGTGTCGTTGCCACCAGCGTTGCCTATGGCTGCTTCAAAACTCGTGACGAACTGTCTTGGGTCTGTCTTGCCGTTGAACTTCGGCAAGGTGATGGGTTTGTAGGAAAGCGGCCAAGGTGAGCTCTGGAGTCCTTCGGACAATGGGGACTTTGGGTCTATCGATCTTTGTATTGGTTGAAGGTTGTGGGGGGTACGGAAGGTTGGCTGAATTACGGGACTTGACCATGGGTTGATTTGGCTTTGAGGCGCTGGTTGGATTTGATTGGAGTTATTGGAAAGGGGTTGATTGGTTTGCAGGTTTTGTATTTCGGCCTGCAAGATTGCTAGCAGCTGACGGACCTCTGATGCTTGCTGAGACATTTGCATCGCTCTCTGGTTTGCCTCGAAGGCTACTGCAAGCCTCTCTCTTTCTTGCTGTGCACGCTGTAGACCGGCTTGTAGCTGTTGGAGCAGTTGTTCCGGCGTTGGGTTAGGGTTTGCTTGGTGGCCTTCTCCTGTAGGCTGATCTGCAGCCGCAACTTCTGCTTCTTGGCCGTCTTGAGGCTCAGGGCATTGGCGTCGGCACCCCGGGCGCTGCGCCTGGGCCTCCCCCATGCCGATGGCTCACCCTAGGCATCACTTTTGGTTTCTTGTGGCTCGGGCGAGGTGGCGTATGCGCTACGGGCATTGCGCCTGGGCCTTCCCTAAGCAGGTGTGTCGTTTTGGTTTCGAGCGGAGGCTTTCCTTTTGGGTGGCATTTTGAGTTTGTGCTTGGCCTAGCACGGTGGGCGCCAATGTTGGGGAGTGTTGTCTCCAACAGATCTAAGAATGGAGCGGAGGCCTCCGGCCGAGGCCGAAGGCTCAACTGAATGAGGTGCAAGAGGGGTGGAACCACCGTATCTAGGGTTTCGTAAATGCCTCTCAACTAACTCTTGATGGGGTTAGTCCTCCTCCTTTTATAGGTCACTATACCGGGGAAAGTTCTTTTACAAAAATACCCTTCGAAAGTCTGGGTATATACTTGGGATATTCCCGTTCACAGACTAAACCTCCGTGGGGCAACATTGGGTTTTCCCCTTCGCCAGCCGTCTTGCTTTATGGGCCTTAGCCAGCACCCATTGGAGGCCCATCTTTCAGGTCTTGCTATCCGCCTCCGCCTCGATGTTCATCGCCTTTGCGTTTCGCGCCTCGCCGGGCCTCCGCCGCCCATAAGCCTTCGCTGTGGCTCTCGCGCCGAGTCTTCGCCCTCACCTCCGTGCCTTCGCTTGCCTAGGAGGCACGTGCGGAGGCTCCCTGCATGATCCGTGCAAATTACTTAACATGTGATTGTTAGGCCTTCACACTCATATATTTGTGTCCCAACAATAGTAGTGGGGAAAACAATCAAATCATAGTCCCTAAGGCCTGCTACTTCAGGTAAACAAATGGAACCCAAAGGCACAACTAAGAAAAGAAATCAAAGCTCATTGCAACCTTCAGATGACAATGTAGGGACCCAAAAAAAATGGTATAAGCAAGACCAGGACATAGACACAGATTTCAACAGCTAGCTTGGACAAAGATAGCAAACAGTATTTTATATATCGTGAGTAATTCCAAACCATTACATGCTGAACCAAATAGTGTTTTCATTTGCATACATAGTTTCATGATACCGATACTGTCGGGTTTACAGGTTCAAATCAAGCACTAGCTCAAATGACACACGCATCACATCTGGACGACATGATTTGTTTCTTTATATAAAGTAAAAAAAAGTAGAAAAAGGGTACCTGATTTGGCAAATATATGCCTGGGCCCTGATTCAACAAGTGTTCCAGGCCACGCACCATAACGACGATAAACCAGTGCCCAATCGAGACGTGGTTTTGTGACAACAAAAAGGATACAATACAAATAAGATAATTTGGCGAACCGGTGTATATGCTGTATGCACGTACGGTGGTCGAGGTCGACAACGTCTAGTGCATATCCGATCCTGATCGTTGAACACGAGGGGGGCAACTTTTAGTGCATCTTCTGGGCTCATGATTCCGATCGACTCTAGCTTCGTATTTTCAGGCCATCCTTGGTAGGCGTGATCCCTCCAGTCCAGCAGAGCTCCTGATATTAATACTGGCCAATTCTATCGGTAATCCCTAAGTTGCTTGGTGAGTTCCGTCCCGTTGTCCCAGTTACGTGCAATTGTGTCGCAGACAGGTTCGATCCTCGCTGAATCGCAGACCATGACCATCAGCCCCAGCAGTGCCCGGTCGGTGTTGTCACGATCCCCCCTTGTCCGTGAGTCTAAGCGCGAAAGCACGTGCACGCGCCCACCGCGAAGGCCATGCCCAGCCTCGTGGTGGCCACATCGGCTTGCTCCCGCCTGCTTCTGTAGCCCTGTTGCCGGCGTAGAATTATTGGTCTATATTCTGATGGGAGAGCTGTGGATGATTGGCCATGAGATCCTTGCAGCGTGGGTGCTCCGCCACCAATCTACGCAGCTCAGTAATGAATGTACTGAACCCTTCTGCATCGTACCCAACCATGTACGATATGTCAGGTTGCCGCCACCGGCTCATTTCGATCTGCAGTGGGCCCATATACTGTATCATGTACTGATCAATCAATAGACGACATACGTATATCTGATTAGTCAAAAGTAAACAAAAGGAAAAACCTAAGAAATGTGTTTAACGTTTGCCCCCGCAGCTAGTGCTCAGCAATGTTTTCAATGTTTACCTCCAATAATGATGGATTTACTTCTGTGGAAGCTTCACTACTATAATATGGGTACCAGGTGACGTACGTTCACTTCAACTTCGTCACCGTCGTCCACTTTGTGACGTTGACTCCGAATGTCATTGCCAAAGCTCAGAGTAATATTGAAATGCGTATTATTACCAACCCCTTGGTTCTTGGAAGTTTCAATGTTCAGGTGCATCTCTATATGAAGCTTCTGACCACATGGCACCGCAACCACATTCCTGGCCAGCTTAAGCGACCGCGCCAGCTGACGAACATTCCAGTGGGTGGTAGTAGGTCTGTGTACGCCTGAAGAGGATGATCTGGTCTTTGAAGTCACCAATGCGTGCGGAGATATCACCGTGAACGCTACAAGAGCGGTTCCAATCTTTGTGCCGCAGCTTCCGAATTTTTTATTTTTCATCATTTTTTGAAAAATATTCACAAATAGACCCATGATGGTTTGATTTTCATTTATGGACCCTGACTTCGGCGCCATGGCTTTTGGCGCCAAGGAAACATGTCTCGGCGCCATGGCCAATGGCGCCGAGGTCTTGGCGAGGCGTCGGACGTGGCGATGACCTGGCGCCGACGTGGACAAGGCATCGGCGCCGTAGATCTTAGCGCCAAGCTCGGCACTATAGATCTTGGCGCCGAGCTGTTACCGTATAGCTCTTAGCGTTTGAAATGAAACAAGTATAATTGTTCCAAGAATTATACAACAACACCATTGCGGTTCGCGCGACTTAGCTCAAAGGCCTGGGTTCGAACCCTAGTGCTAAATCTTTTTTTGCTATATTTTTATAAGCAATAGAACAAGAAAAATTATTTTGAGAAACATGTTATATCTCAGTTGTAGTCTAGTTGGTTTGAGAAACAATAATATACTGGCCTCGCCGTCGGTAGCGTTCTTGCCTGTGGCGTAGGGCGGGCGGACGCTCCGGCGCAGGCACGGCCGGGTGCTGCGGCGCTAGCGGCAGGGGGGCGCGGCTGGCGCAGGGTGGGCGGACGCTGCAGCGCAGGCGCGACCGGGTGCTACGTTGCTGGTTGCGCAGACGGGTGCAGGCGACGAGCAAAGGGCGCCGCGTGCAGGGGAGCCCGACGCGACGATCAGAGGCGGCCGCGTGCGTGGTTTGCGCCGACGTCGTGCAGCGGCAGCGGTCCGGTCCAAACTGCGCCATCGTGCGTACGTGCAGGTGCAGGGGACGTGTTCTTGCTTGAAGTTTTGCAGGTGCCCATCCTCTAGTGTCGTGCGTACGTGCAGGTGCAGGGGCCGTGTTCTTGTTGTAATTGCTTATAAAAATAAAAATTTAACAAAAAAACATTTGTTGCTTAGGTTCGAGCCTAGGCCTGTGGGCTGAGACCCAGCTGGGGTTCGAATTTAAGCCTTCGAGCTAAGTCGCGTGTGTCCTAACCAGCTGCACCACAATGGTGTTGTTGTATGTTCCTCCGAACAATTATACGTGTTTCATTTCAAACATCAAGAGCTATAGGGTAACAACTCGACACCAAGATCTACGGCGCCGAGCTCGGCGCCAAGATCTATGGCGCCGAGACCTTGTTCACGTCGGCGCCAGGTTACCGCTACGTCCGACGCCTCGCCAAGACCTCGGCGCCATTAGCCATGGCGCCGACGTGTTTCCTCGACGCCAAAAGCCATGGCGCCGAGATCAGGGTCCATAGACGAAAATCAAACCACCAGGAGTCTATTTGTGAATATTTTTCAAAAAAAGGACCGAAAAATAAAAAAATTCGTCCAGCTTCACCTATACCGTGGCCTCCATGGCGTTGGACATCACCGCATAGGTGACCTCAACGTTGCGGCCAGGGCCTGAAGAGCTTATGGTCCGAGTCACAGATGGTTTGTCAACTTCTTCAGCATACTTGCACAATCAGAATATTCGACTTCTCCAAGTAATGTGGGGTTCTCCTAGTGTTTTAGCATTCAACATTTAGTATAAATATTCCCTACCACATGCCTCCTAGTGAGGATTTCTATGTGCTATGACTAGTGGTACTGTTTTATTGCTATTTAAAAATAGTAGGAGAACTCCACCATTTTAGTAGTGTTGGGGTCATAGCAATCTCATTCCCATTCGATGGAGCCACCGGCATCACCTTTGGTGCTACCTGCAGCTACTCCTGATGGGACGTCAATTTTGATGCCAAAGCATCCGAACGCAGAGATACTTGTGCAGGGTCCAGTCAGCACCAAATCAACCATTCCCTACAAGCATGCGTTGCTTGGTTTATATTACAAGACAAGAGGACGCGTGGACACCCGCAGCATAAACGTTTTCATTACACGTTGAGGGTTACACTATTTCTTTTAGGCGAATAGACTAAATCACTCCTACATAAACTATTTTAATAAGTTGTCCAGGAACGGTTGTCTTTTTGTTGCCCCCTCGCTAGATATGGTTTTAGAAACGGGCTGCCCTAAAAATTGATTTCTTGGAGCAGTTTGGGTTACGGACCGCATCTGGAAACATAAACAATTCTAAGGGTGGTCGATGATCCAAAACAGCCCTAGAAATAGGTGCTACACAATAGGAAACACAACATTTTCAAACGAAATCGTTAAAAGATGAACTTTATACCAAAACTCTAGAGATCGAAGAGACCTAACATTTTGTGGTTCACAAATTTTTTATTTGAGATTGTTTAGGGGTCTAAAATATACATTTTAATTTCTCAGATTTTTATTTTTTTAACTTTTGAAAGAACCTCAGATGTAGTCACGCTCTATACTAAAGTTATAGTGCTTGACCATATGTTAAACTTTGTAGATAAAACTTTTTTATTTTAGATTACTTAGACACTAGAATATTCAATACAAAATTCATAGAAGTTAACAAAATGGATAGAATTCTATACTTGGTCATAACAAATAGTGTAGCATGCGTGGTGGTAGGGTGTGCTCATGCTAGACAATATGTCATGGGTTCCAATCCAAAGAAATTAAACCAGTGCCCGATCGACATGATTTTGTGACAACAAATTAAAAGGGATACAACAAATAACATATATAATTTGGCGAAGTCCTAGTATGGTGGGCATATCCGATCCGGATCATTGAACACGAGGGGGACAAGTTTTAGTGCATCTTCTGGGCTCATAATTCCGATCGATTCTAGCGTCCTGTTTTGAGGCCATCTTTGGTAGGCGTGATCCCTCCAGTCCAGCAGTGTTCTTGATATTACTGGCCCATTCTTTATGTAATCCATCAGCTCCTTGGTGAATTTCGTCCCGTTGTTCCAGCCACCTGCAATGGCCTGAAGGACAGGATTCATCCTCGCTGAATCGCAGACCATGACTATGAGGCCCAGCTGTACCCGGCCGGGGTTGTCACGAGCCCCCCGAGTCCCCGACCCCATACCTTTGGGTCAGGGTCCAAGCGCGAAAGCTCGCGCACGGCGTCCTCCGCAAAGGTCTTACCCAGCTCCTTGCAGGCCAGTATATTCTGGGCAATCTCCGCTCTGGTTCATGAAGCCTACCTATTACGTCCAAGTTGCCATTCCGCATGACTAGTGTTATCGATGACGTTTCTTCCACACCCTCGTCCACGGCTTGCAGTTTCATGTGAAACAACCTGTCATACTGCACCACCTCTGGTTCTCCTTTTAAACCACCATGTCTACTGCAGAGCACTGGGTGGTTACGTGTGGACGAGAGCTCTGGGTGATCGGCCATGAGATCCTTGCAGAGTGGATGGTCCGCCACCAATCGACGCAGCTCAGTGATGAATGCACTGAATCCTTCTCCGTCATCCCCAATGGTGTACGAGATGTCAGGTTGCCGCGGACTCATTTTGTTGATCAGGCAGTATATATGTGGTGACGAATCAATACTCGACATAGATATCTGATTAGTCAAAAGAAAGCAAGGGAAAATGTAAGAAACGTCTTCAATGTTTACCTCGTCTCCTGGTTCTGAGGAAGCAGCAGGAATAAAACCTGGGTACCAGCAGGTGTGACGTCAACTTCAACTTCGCCGCCATGGACTTGGTGACGTTGACTCAAAGTTCGTTCGGGGAAGCTGAGAGTAACAGTAGTGTTGAAATGCCGCTTGACCCCTCGGTTGTTGGAAGTTTCAATCTGTAGGTGCAGGTCTATGTGAAGCACCCTGCCATATGGCACCGCAACGACAGACCGAGCCAGCTGAAGCACCCGCGAGTCAGTAGGAGAGAAACGCTGAGCCATCTCCTGTGTACGCCTGAAGAGGATGCTCTGCTGTTCGAAGTCACCAATGCGTGCGGTGATATTACCGTGGACGCTACAAGGGCTGTCCCCATCTTTGATCCGCAGCTTCACCTGCACTGTGGCCTTCAGGGCGTTGGACATCACCGCATAGGTGACCTCAACGTTGCGGCCGGGGCCTGAAGAGCTTATGGTGCGAGTCACGGGTCCTTTGTCAACTTCTTCAGCATACTTGGAGTCATAGCAATCCCATTCTCATTTGATGGAACCACCGGCATTGCCAGTACTTGTGTGAGGTCCTGGGATGTCAATTTTGATGGCAAAGCACCCGTACGCTGAGATGCTTGTGTAGGGTCCAGTCAGCACCAAATCAACCGTTTTTTCCTACAACCAGACATTGCTTGATTAATATTACTAGTCCATCAATCCGTTCTAGCACGGGCCAGAATCTAAAGATATATAAGCATTAGTTACCGTTTACTACCTTTGACTAATAAAAAATTACTTATATTAAGTTGTTATTTTTGCTTGTTGTTCATTTTCTAATATAAGAGACATAGTAGATGTTCTGTAGTTTATATCCATTTATTATAAACTTATCAATTTCTTATCTATATGTTCATTTCATCCATATCCATGGATTTAATTTGTTTTGCACGGCACGTCTATATATCCTCAATATGTAATTAGTTGAAACCTTAGCATAAACTAAGATGGCTCTTGTTACGGCCCATGTATTATGATGTTGGGAATCTAAATTTCTTTTTTTTTCAAATTTTATTCTTATTGATTGCTACCGATTTTTTATTTGCAAGTTAAGTTGAAGTTCTTGTGCTTATTGTATTTTTTATTAACTCTCCTTTTTGTAGGTTTTAAAAATAAGGATTTTAGGTCATAGACTGCATTCTTAAATACCACGATAGCATTATCAATCATTTGAAACCTGCATGATGTCGCATAAGATAAGTGGCAGAGCTTAAAGTGAGATCTCAGATGGGGTAGCAGTGCTAAACTTAATAGGATATTAATATTTAAGGCCTCCTTTGGAACACAGGATTTTCAAAACACAGGAATAGGAAAAACCCAGGATTAGAGTTGCACGAAACTTACAATCCTACGGGAATCTATAATGTTGGAAATTTTCTGATGTAGCCTTTGAATAGAACATTTGAAAAATATAGGGACCAGAACAGAGAGATAGACACAAAGGAAAGGGTCCAACCCCTTGTTAGTTTTCCTCGAAATTAAAATTCCTATGTTTTCATGCATCCGATGGCAATCCTAAGGAATTTTATAGGGTTCAATCATTTGTTCCAAAGAGGTGTATAGGAAACTTTTCTATAGAATTGAAATCCTCTAATATTCCTATGTTTTTCCTTTGTTCCAAAGGAATACAAGCCTTATAATGATTGCCTACTTACTTTAAGGGAATATTAAAGGTCGGGAAAATATAGCCAATAGTGGCCTCTCCCACTTCTCAAGATGATTGAATTTTCCTATCAAGGAATTATATATTCATTAATGGTTTAGTTATATTAAACATTTTAGTTAAAATATATAAATATATCTAAAGTAACAACATATATAAATTATATGTCACGTTTATAAATATGTTTTTAAATTAAACAATTTGTTAGTATCATTAATTATGAGTTGTTAAGGAAATATTTTTATATACTAAAACATAATATGTATATTTATGGCTCATGTATACTGTCACGATGTGTATGTTTACTTTTATTAAGTTTCAATATAATAACATTGATAAAAGTGTGTAATATAGAAACATATATAGGCTTTATGGTTATTTAAATATTTTTTCTTATAGAAGATGTTGATAATTTAGATGTAGATTTGAGAAGATATTATATAGGTATTCTATGCAGCACCCTGGGTACTGAATAAATATTATTCATTACCTAGGCACACGTCATCTACTCGTTTATCGAACTTCCGGCCCGACCCATTTTTATTTCTCGCCGAGGCCCAACCACTATCCCACCCACGAGGCCATGATCTTTTTCGGTTCATCATCATTCCCCTCGCCTGCGCAGCTCCTTACGTGTCTGGCGTGGCTCCTCATCCCAAGCTTGCCCAGTGCCGCTACTGATCCCCACCACCACGTCGGCACTGCCCCTCAACCTCCGCCCGCCGGTCGCCATCCTCAACTATCCCATTGCCGTCGACCCTTCTCATCCCACATCTCCAGGACAAGCCGAAGCGATTAGAAGATCGTGGAATACCGGTTACATCTGCCGCTGCCGCACCTGGGTCGGCTATCCTCCTCGCACGTCGCACCACCATTAACCCCGTATGTTACCTAGCCGCCACTGTGGGTCCGCCTGTCACCGTCGTCCTCCCAATCATCTCGCCGTCGCCATGGCCGCGATCGAGAAGATCTAGTTGATGGTGAGCATCGACGACTGCTGGCTACTTCGGTGCCGGCGAGCTTGCTACACCTGGGCCGGTTGTTCCCCCGCGACTTGTTTCGCCACTCCCGTGGCCCCACCCAGCACATCCTTCCTCCTGGGCCATGGCCATGGTGGGGGTTGGGGGTATGGGGGGAGGGGAAGAAGGGGTCGCCGCAGGTGTGGTAGGGACTCCATGGAGCTTCAGGCCCGCGGCAGCGGCAGTAGAGCCCCGGCGAGACCCTACCGCGCCGCGGCGGGGCGGTGGGTGGAGGCAGCGGTGCATGGTGCTGCAGGTAAATCGGGTCTCTAAAAAATCAATTTATAACTACGCACTACACTAGTTGTAATTGGGGAGTAATTCATATTGTAACTATGTCCTTTACTTTGGTTGCAGTTGTGTTTTTGAGACAATGTAATTGTTTCTCTCCAAAAAGAATTGATTTATAACTACAAACTTCACTAAATTGTAACTGAGTAGTAATTCATATTGTAATTGTGTCATTTTATTTCGTTGAGTTGTGTTTCAGAGAAAATATAATTGTTTCTCTACAAGAAAAATCAATTTATAACTACAAACCACACTAAGTTATAACTGAGTAGTAATAATTGTCTGCTTCATTTGGTCGGAGAATTGTGTTTAAAAACATTTTTTGCTTTTTGTTTTAAAAAACTTTGTCAAAACATAGCCCTCATGGATCTCATTTTGTTCGGTACGATTTTCTTAACAATAATCTTCAAACAGATCAGGGATCGGACTTAGGGTTTGTGAGAAATTGCATTTCCAAGAACCGAATCAATAAAAGATTCCTTGCATGCATGCGTGTCAAGTTGGTGTGAGGTGAGATTCAAATAAATAATTAATCAAACGCTATTCAACAAATGGGCCGAACCATGCCACAGCCCCCACGAAGCAACCGGCGGTTGCCGTGCTGCCGAGCGCATGCAGCTTCCATGCACAAGTTTTTTTTTTTATCACACACCACAGTAATATCAAAGCTGGCAGCGACTAACAAGAACGAAAATGCTGGCGTGAATTCCTGTATAAATATAGAACACGGGTACTGGCAAAATAGTCAGGAGAATGCTTCAATTGTTTTCGGTCCCGTTTTTTTCATCATTATTAAAACGGTCAGAAGACTGCGTCAACTCTTTCCTGTCCCGTTTTTATTAAGCTGTTCGTGGTGCGCCGGTTCTGTTTTCCTGGTTCCATTCTGTATTCGGATTTTTCCTAAGAAAACATAATACGGGTGGGAAAATATGGATACAACATCGTCCGGAGCAGGATTTTTCGAATCTGTTTTCATCCCTCTCGATAAAGATGAGGATGGTGCTCCAAATGGATCTCTTCTTCTTCAACTGAAGACAGTCACAAATATATAGTTTATTAAGTTGGGCTAGAGGAGATCCTCATAGATCGTTTCACCCCTATCCTTACCTACCGAGTCAAGTTCGTGGACCAGCGAAGGATTTTATATAATCTACCTGAAAACTGAAAGCAGAAAATATAATTGACAGTCACAAATGATTTTTTTTTTCCAAAGCATCCAAATAGGTCCTAAGGCCTGCTGTTTCAGGTAATATAAACAAATGAAACCCAAAGGCACAACTGGGAAAACAAAGTAAAGCTCGCGTTGCAAACTTCAGCTAGCAGTTGGTACCTAAGGAATGACATGAGCAGGATTTCAACTGCTAGCTAGTTAGGACATAGATGGCAAGCAGTATTATTGTGATTCAAAATTAACCATTACATGCTGAACCAAATGCAGCAGTGTTTATATTTGCTCATATAGTTTCTTGATACCGGCCGGTACTGTCTGGTTTACAAGATCAAATGACAAATACTAGCTCCAATGGTCACACGCATCATGTCTGGACGACATTATTTATTTATTTATTTGTAAACTAGATAAGATTAAAAAAGGAAAAAGGGTACCTGATTTGGCAAATATATGCATATGGGCCCCTAACCCGACAAGTTTTCCAGGCCACGCACGCCATATAACCATAAACCAGTGCCCGATAGACATGATTTTGTGACAACAAATTAAAAGGGATACAACAAATAACATATGTGTATATAATTTGGCGAAGTCTACTAGTATGCTGGGCATATCCGATCCGGATTATTGAACACGAGGGAGACAGCTTTTAGTGCATCATCTGCGCTCGTGATTCCCATCGACTCTAGCATGCTGTTTTGAGGCCATCCTTGGTAGGCGTGATCCCTCCAGTCCAGCAGTGCTCCTGATATTACTGGCCAGTTCTTTATGTAACCCATCAGTTCCTTGGTGAATTTGGTCCCGTTGTTCCAGCCACCTGCAATGGCTTGGAGGACAGGATTCATCCTCGCTGAATCGCAGACCATGATCATCAGGCCCACCAGTGACCGCTTGGCTTTCTCACTCGGCCCCTTATCTGTGAAGCGCGATAGCTCGCGCACGGCTTCCGCCATGAAGGTCTTGCCCAGCCTCGCTGGGCCCAGTATTTGCTCCCAGTCCCTTCCGTAGTCCCACCACCGTAGAAGTCTTGAACTATATTCTCCTGCTCGGAGCTCCCAACGAGAGCCAGGCTCGTAGCAGAAGGCTCGACGATCCTGCATGGGGATGAAGCCTATTACGTCCAAGTTGTCACACCGCATGACTAAGATTATCGATGACGTTTCCACGCCCTCCTCCGCTTCCGCTTCCAGTTTGATGTGAAACAAACTTTCTCGTTGGATGCGGTGAGTGTCAGGATCCTTTACTTTGCGGAGCACTTTGTTGTTACTTGTGGATGAGAGATCTTGATGATCAGCCACGAGATCCCTGCAGCGTGGGTGGTCGGTCACCAATCTACGCAGCTCAATGATGAATGTACTGAATCCTTCTGCATCATTCCCAACCATGTAGGATATGTCAGGTTGCCACATCCTATCCATCTGCAGTAAATATGTAGTAGTGATCAAGCAAAAGACTACATATGACATATCTGATGATTAGCGAAAAACAAAACAAAACAAAACAAAAGGAAAGCATAAGAAATGTGTTGAGCAATGAGTGCGCAGTCATGTTTTCAATGTTTACCTTCCATGCTCCCGGGCCATATCGATCACAAGGGTACAAGGCGACGTTCACTTCAACTTCATACTCGTCCACTTCAAGACGTTGACTCGACCAGCTACTGCGGTTGTTGAAGGTGAGAATAATATTATTGAAACGCGGATTAATACTAGCCCCTTGGTTCTTGGAAGTTTCAATGCTCAGGTCCACCCCTATGTGAAGCCGTTGACCACATGGCACTGCAACCACGTTCCTAGCCAGCTCAAGGGACCGCACCAGCTGATACAGGACTCCCTGCAGTGAGTCTGTCATTGGAGAGAGATGCTGTGCCATCTCCTTTGTACGCCTGAAGAGGATGCTCTGGCCTTTGAAATCACCAATGCTAGCGGTAATAACACCGTAGACGCTACAAGGGTTGTTCCCATCTTTCATCCGTAGCTTCACCTGCACTGTGGCCTCCAGGGCATTAGACATCACCGCATAGGTGATCTCAACGTTGCGGCCAGGGCCTGAAGAGCGTAGGGTCCGAGTCATGGGTCCTTTGTCAACTTCCCTGGCGTACTCTGGGTCATAGCAGTCCCATTCCCATTTGATGGAACCGCCGCCGCCATCGCCAGTGCTTGTGTAGGGTCCTGGGATGTCAATTTTGATGGCAAAGCACCCGTATGCCGAGATGCTTGTGCAGGGTCCCGTGAGCACCAAATCAACCATTTTTCCCTACAACCATGCGCATTGCTTCATTAATAATCTAATCTATTATTGCTTTCATGCGAAAAAGATTCATATAGATTATGGATACCGGGGATTAGTTAATAGACATGATCTAATACATGTACCTTTTCTCCTTGTTCCTGCTTCCTATAGATGATATGGCCTCGTTTCCCATCGAAGACTATTACGGTTGTGCCAAGGACCCCAAGGTCCGCATGCATGGCCAACAGCTCCACCCGAGGTGGGTGCCAGGCGCCGTCAGCCTCTTGAGGAGGTGGATCCAAACGGTAGTTGAGAACGAGGTAAATGTCTCGTAGCAGTGAAATGGGGTGCGGGTTGGGATATCTTCTACTCTTCCATGCCAGCAGCTGGCGTGACATCCTCCCATATTTATTCAAATTCAACACGTAACCATGCATCAGATCCTGGGTTAATTTCCTGTCGGAAAATACCGTGTAATCTTCCCTGCTCCTGCTCCACGAGCTTGTAAAGAAGTTGTAGATTGGATTCATCCTTGCAGACTCGCAGACGATGAGGATCAGCCCCGCTAGTGCCAACCTGGGTGACTTCATACGATTACGATCGACCACCCAAGCTGGGAAACACGACAGCACGTGCACGGCATCCATGGCGAAGTCCTGGCCCGGATTCACGTGCTCCAGTATTCTCACAAGACCACCTTTAGTGTCGAAGTCCAGTAAGGATCTGTAACCGACACCCCAGCTTAGGCATTGGGGATTGTATTCATCAAGTGGGAGTATATCAGCAGATATATCTGGGTTCTCGATGAGCTCAAATGAATCTCCTTGCTGGTTCATGAAGCCACAGACATACAAGTTGTCGTCCCGCATGATTAGGGTTGTCGACATCATTTGCTCTCCCTTCACTGCTTGCAACTTGACGTGAATCCACCTCGCTGGCTGTTCAGCACGTTGCTTGGCGAGCACTGGGTGTTCTCTGGTGGAGGAGAGAATTGAACTGTGGTGGCGATCAAAGATATCCTCGCGGTCTGGATGGTCAGCGAGGATGCCACGGAGAGCCATTATAAATTCATTGAACGACAGTTCGTCTCCGATGGTATACTCTACAGTTTGATGCCCTGAAACCATTTTGGCCTGCATGCATTACCCGAGAGTTTAGTTAAAAGAAGGAAAGTGATACTCCCACCGTTTCCAAATTATAAGTCATTCCAAGAAACTTGGAGAGTCAAAGTATCTCAAGTTTGACCAAATTTATATAATAAGATAATAACATTTATGAAACCAGCTAAGTATCATTAGATTCTTTATTAAATATATTTTCCTAGTATACCTATTTGATGTCATAAATCTTTATATTTTTCTCTATAATTTTGGTCAAACTTAAGATGCTTTGACTCTTCAAGATTCTTGTAATGACTTCTAATTTGGGATGGAGGGAGTAACAAATGTCTTCAATGTTTAGCGCAAGCACTATAGTAGCTAGTCCTCCTTTAATTTACCTCCTGTGTACCACTGATGATTTGTTCTAACGGCGACGGAGCAGTAATAGATTTCTCCAGATGAGCCTCTTTGCTGGTTATTATTTGCTCCGGAGGGTGACTTATTGGTCGTGCGATCTGCAGTGGATTAGTAGTATATAATAATCATTCAGTAGACAACAAGATTATTAGTATTCGTTAAAAGAATAAGAAATGATAAAAAGATTGTTCAGTTGCTCGGTAAGTTCCGTCCCGCCTTTATTCCAACCACCTGCCATGGCTTCGCGGACAGGTTCCATCCTCGCTGAATCGCAGACCATGATCATAAGGCCCACCAGTGACCGCACTGCCATGCGCGGGCGTGACCGCTTGGCTTCCTCACTACCTGTGAAGCGCGATAGCTCGCGCACGGCTTCCACCATGAAGGTCTTGCCCAGCCTCGCGGGGCCCAGCATTTGCTCCCTGTCGCTTCGGTGCACCCACCACCGTAGAAGTCTTGAACTATATTCTCCTGGGAGCTCCCGATGCAAGCCAGGTTCGTAGCAGAAGGCTCGACTATCCTGCATGTTGATGAAGCCTATTACGTCCAAGTTGTCACACTGCATGACTAAGATTATCGATGACGTTTCTTCCACGCCCTCCTCCGCTTCCGCTTCCAGCTTGATGTGAAACAAACTTTCTGGTTGGATGCGGTGAGAGTATTGGAGCACTTTGTTGTTACTTGTGGATGAGAGATCTTGATGATCAGCCACGAGATCCCTGCAGCGTGGGTGGTCGGTCACCAATCTACGCAGCTCAATGATGAATGTACTGAATCCTTCTGCATCATTCCCAGCCATGTAGGATATGTCAGGTTGCCACATCCTATCCATCTGCAGTACATATGTAGTAGTGATGAAGCAAAAGACTACATATGACATATCTGATGTTTAGCGAAAAACAAAACAAAACAAAAGGTAAGCATAAGAAATGTGTTGAGCAACGAGTGCTCAGTCATGTTTTCAATGTTTACCTTCCATGGTCCCGGGTCATATCGATCACAACTGTACAAGGCGACGTTCACTTCAACTTCATACCCGTCAACTTCACGACGTTGACTCGACCAGCTACTGCGGTTGTCGAAGGTGAGAATAATATTATTGAAACGAGGATTAATACTAGCCCCTTGGTTCTTGGAAGTTTCAATGCTCAGGTCCACCCCTATGTGAAGCCGTTGACCACATGGCACCACAACCACGTTCCTGGCCAGCTCAAGGGACCGCACCAGCTGATACAGGACGCCCTGCGGCGAGTCCGTCATTGGACAGAGATGTTGCGCCGTCTCCTTTGTACGCCTAAAGAGGATGCTCTGGCCTTTGAAATCACCAATGCAAGCGGTAATAACACCGTAGACGCTACAAGGGCTGTTCTCATCTTTCATCCGCAGCTTCACCTGCACTGTGGCCTCCAGGGCGTTGGACATCACCGCATAGGTGATCTCAACATTGCGGCCAGGGCCTGAAGAGCTTATGGTTCGAGTCATGGGTCCTTTGTCAACTTCCTTGGCGTACTCTGGGTCATAGCAGTCCCATTCCCATTTGATGGAACCGCCGCCGCCATCGCCAGTGCTTGTGTAGGGTCCTAGGATATCAATTTTGATGGCAAAGCACCCGTAGGCCGAGATGCTTGTGCAGGGTCCCGTGAGCACCAAATCAACCATTTTTCCCTACAACCATGCACATTGCTTCATTAATAATCTAATCTATTATTGCTTTCATGCGAAAAAGATTCATATACATTATGGATACCAGGGATTAGTTAATAGACATGATCTAATACATGTACCTTTTCTCCTTGTTCCTGCTTCCTATAGATGATATGGCCTCGTTTCCCGTCGAAGACTATTACGGTTGTGCCAAGGACCCCAAGGTCCGCATGCATGGCCAACAGCTCCACCCGAGGTCGGTGCCTGGCGCCTTCAGCTTTCTGATGTCCCGACCAAGAAAGGTCCATGAAGCTGCTGCTGCTCTCGGCGCCGCTGGCCTGATCAGGTGGATCCAAACGGTAGTTGAGCACGAGGTAAATGTCTCGTAGCAATGAAATGGGGTTAGGGTTGGTATATCTTCTACTCTTCCATGCTAGCAGCTGGCAAGACATCCTCCCATATTTATTCAACACGTAATCACACATCAGATCCTGGGTTAATTCCCTGTCGAAAAATACCCTGTAATCTTGCGTGCTCCTGCTCCACGAGCTTATAAAGAAGTTGTAGATTGGATTCATCCTTGCAGACTCGCAGACGATGAGGATTAGCCTCACTAGTGCCAACCTGGGTGAAATACGATCGTCCACCCAAGCTGGGAAGCACGACAACACGTGCACGGCATCCATGGCGAAGTCCTGGCCCGGATTCACCTGCGCCAGTATTCTCACAAGACCACCTTTAGTGTCGAAGTCCAGTAAGGATCTGTAACCGACACCCCAGCTTAGGCGTTGGGGATTGTATTCATCAACTGGGAGTATATCGGCAGATCTATTCGGGTTCTCGATGAGCTCAAATGAATCTCCTTGCTGGTTCATGAAGCCACAGACATACAAGTTGTCGTCCCGCATGATTAGGGTTGTCGACATCATTTGCTCTCCCTTCACTGCTTGCAGCTTGACGTGAATCCACCTCGCCGGCTGTTCAGCACGTTGCTTGGCGAGCACTGGGTGTTCTCTGGTGGAGGAGAGAATTGATCTGTGGTGGCGATCAAAGATATCCTCGTGGTCTGGATGGTCAGCGAGGATGCCACGGAGATCCATTATAAATTCAGTGAACGACAGTTCGTCTCCGATGGTGTACACTACAGTTCGATGCCCTGAAACCATTTTGGCCTGCATGCATTACCCGAGAGTTTAGTTAAAAGAAGGAAAGTGATATTCCCTCCGTTTCTAAATTATAAGTCATTCTAAGAATCTTGGAGAGTCAAAGCATTTCAAGTTTGACCAAATTTATATAATAAGATAATAACATTTATGACCAGTTAAGTATCATTAGATTCTTTGTTAAATATATTTTCATAGTATATGTCATAAATTTTTGTATTTTGGTCAAAATTGAGATGCTTTGACTCTCCATGATTCTTGGAATGACTTATAATTTGGGATGGAGGGAGTAACAAATGTCTTCAATGTTTAGCGCAAGCACTATAGTAGCTAGTCCTCCTTTAATTTACCTCCTGTGTACCACTGATGATTTGTTCTAACGACGACAGAACAGTACTAGCTTTCTCCAGATGAGCCTCTTTGCTGGTTATTATTTGCTCCGGAGGGTGACTTATTGGTCGTGCGATCTGCAGTGAATTAGTAGTATATAATAATCATCCAGTGACAACAAGATTATTAGTATTCGTTAAAAGAATAAGAAATGATAAAAAAATGTCTTCAATATAATGTTTACCTCCGGGTACCAGGTGACTTCCACTTCATTGCCGTCGTCAGTTTTACTGGAACTATTTCCATTGGCGAAGCGGAGAGGAACATTATTCAATTCAACTTTCTTGCCATCGCCTGTTTCAATCTGGAGGTTCACCTCTATTTGAAGCGCACTGCCGCATGGCACTGCAACCACATTCCTCGCCAGCTCAAGAAGGAACCACGAGTCGTCATCGGTAGGGGAGAAACACTGACGCGTCCCCTTTGCACACCTGAAGAGGACGCTCCTGTATTTGTCTTCCAAGCCGTCGATACGTGCAGTGATCTCACCACCAATGCCAGCAGTGTTATGCCCATCTTTGAGTCGCAGCCTGACCTGCACTGTGGCCTCCAGGGCATCTGACATCACAACGTAGGTGACCTCAGCTACCTCGGGGCGCATGTCCGGAGCGCAGATGGTATGGCTCACGGGTAGTTGGTCGACTTGGGCGGCGTACTTGGGGTCATAATAGTCCCATTCCCATTGGATGAGACCACCGGCATCGCCACTGCTGCTACTGGCAGTGGCAGGTGGGATGTTAATTTTAATGGCGAAGCACCCATAAGCTGAGATGCCTTTGTAGGGTCCAGTCAGTACCAACTCGACCATTCCCTACATGTATGCACTGCTTGATTAATATGGCATGGTTGTAAAAAAGATTCATATAGTAGACATCTTACTATTTCTAATCCTCCCAAGATACACAAAGAAAGAAAAGATAAATTCTGCAAAATTTTCGCAATGATCAAAAACAAATTGCCTTTAATTTTCTATACTCTAGGCATCATCTTACTACTGCATACAATATACTCACAAGAAGCACTAAGAAATAGTGTCTATGACCATATGGTGTTTGAGATTTGTTTGGAGTAAACAATGATAATAATGCCCCCTCACAATAGAGCTTTAGACCTATAAAGTGAGCTAAAATACTGTAATGTTTTTAGAGCTCTAAAGTTTAGAGAAGGGGATCCAAACAGGCCCTAAGTTGACAAATTAGTAAGACATAATATATGTATACCTGTTCTGTCTCCTCTTCTCCTTCCTCCTTCCTATAGATGATCTGGCCTCGTCTGCCGTCAAAGACGACGATTTCCGTGCCTTTGACATAAAGATTAGCATGTATGGCCAATACCTCCACCCGAGGTCGACCGTGGCCCTGGCATCGTAGATCAAGATCCCCGTTGTCACCGGCCTCCCCGGGTTGGCTAGCAGAGCCACCGCTGTTGTCACCATCACCGGCCTCTCCAGGTTGGCTAGAAGAATCACCACCACTGCTGCTGGTGTCGTCTCCGGCCTCATCAGCTTGGCTAGCAGGGCCACTGCCGCTGTCGGCATCGCTAGCCTCCTCTGATTTGCTATCACGGCCGCCATTGCTGCCAGCATCGCTAGCCTCCTCCGATGATTTGCTAGCAGAGATGCCACCAATACCAATGTTGCAGGCCTTCTTGTGTTGGATTTGTGGGCTCCCATTGCTGCTATTGTTGAATCCCCGTTTACGCTCGCGGCCACCTCCGCTTTGGCTAGGAGGGCCGCCACATCCGTTGCTATTGTTGAATCTCCATCGTTGTTGACACTGCCAGGCTTCCCACGTTGATTCTTCTTCTTTTCTTCTTTTTTAGCCTGATCACTTGTATGGGTGTTGTTGAGCACGAGGTAAATGGTTTGTAGCTCCATAATGGGGTGCGGTTGCCAATTCTATGTGCTCACATTGCTGGCGTACCCTCGGGTCTTCCATGCCATTAGCTTGCTCGACATTTTTCCATGTTCCCAGAAGTTCTCAATCATCAATTGCTTGGCGAATCCCGTGCCGGTGCTCCACCCACGTGAAAAGGAGTCGTGGGGAGGATTCATCCTTGCGGACTCGCAGACCATGACGATCAGGCCCGCCAGTGCCACCCTGGGCCTCAGATCGATACCAGCCACCAGATCTGTGTAGTTCGACAGCACGCGCACGGCGTTCTTCGCAAAATCACGGCCCAAATGTTTTACCTCCCCTGGCGCTTCCTGATTTGTTGCTGGAGAGTGAGTTCTCGGCCCGATCGGGACCTGCTCCACGTCCAACATCTCCAGGTCAGACGCAGTTCCCATGGTGAATTCCACTGCAGTACAGTAATTTAGTTAATTAGTTCCTACTACCACCATTCACTGGGTGACGAGTGCAATGCCAATGCACAGCACCAATGCTAGTCAGTAGCTCTGATATAAGGGGTCACTAGTAGAGAACAGACCTTTGATCCTCGGCCAAAATGGGCTCTAGTCCCGGGATTTTTTGCGCCCGGGACTAGAGATACCTTTAGTCCCGGTTGGTGGCTCCAACCGGGACTAAAGGTCCCTGCCCAACGGCTACTGCGCCAGACAGAGGTGGCAGGGACCTTTAGTCCCGGTTGGAGCCACCAACCGGGACTAAAGGTATACTTTTACTCCCGGTTGGTGGCTCCAACCGGGAGTAAAGGTCTACTCCCGGGCCGTGGCTGCGCCCGGGATTGGAAAGTTACCTTTAGTCCCGGTTGGATCCATCAACCGGGACTAAATGTTCTCCCTTTATAAATCGGCCGTCTCCTCCTTCCTCCCCGAGCCCGAGCTCAGCACATTTTGAAGCTCACTGCAGTAGTGTTCTTGCTTCCTCCCTCCCTCCATTGTTCCTCCATCCATTCTTCGATTCCTCCGTCGATTTCTTCGATTCCTCCGTCGATTCTTCAGTTGTAAAGGTTACCAATCTCATACTCTCATTTTTTACCATTTTCTTATGCCATTTTGTTCACTATATATATTTATGGTTCTTTATTGTGGTTTTTTTCATTTGTAAGCAATTTGAGCTCAAAATCACTTCAAGCTTGCATATTTACATGAAAGAAGGTTAAAGTATATATAAATATAAAGTTAGAAAATAGTTAGAAAATTATAGCAAATCCTTACTAGTTGAACTTGCGGACCGTGTTCAGGTCGGCGAGGATGTTCTCTGTCGAGCGGTAACGGACGTCAAGGAGGAGCTTTGATTCTACGAGGGAGAGCGACAACGGTCGTGGAAGACCGTGTTCCCTTCCTCGTAGAATCGGAGCTCTTCCTTGACCAAGTACGGTGCCGTCTGGTGGAGAAATGCTCGCCGAGCTGATCACGTAAGCAAGGTCAACTAGTACGGATGGTTATTTATTCACATGTCCCGATATCGTCGCAGTAGTCTGTCAATCACCGTACCTAAACGTAGTATATATAAATATAAAGTTAGAAAATAGTTAGAAAATTATAGCAAATCCTTACTAGTTGAACTTGCGGACCGTGTTCAGGTCGGCGAGGATGTTCTCTGCCGAGCGGTAACGGACGTCAAGGAGGAGCTTTGATTCTACGAGGGAGAGCGACAACGGTCGTGGAAGACCGTGTTCCCTTCCTCGTAGAATCGGAGCTCTTCCTTGACCAAGTACGGTGCCGTCCGGTGGAGACATGCTCGCCGAGCTGATCACGTAAGCAAGGTCAACTAGTACGGATGGTTATTTATTCACATGTCCCGATATCGTCGCAATAGTCTGTCAATCACCGTACCTAAACGTAGTAGTCTGTTATGTGTGTATATTCCCATTCTTCTGTTAATTTGCGGAAATATCATATGAATTACTTACCTGCCGCAGTAAAAGACGAGAACACAATGACCATTAAAAATATCATTGTTTAGAGATCTAGATAATTTTATAGTTTGTTAATTTTATTTGTTTATAAAAGGAGAAATTTATAGTGTATTAAAAAATGAGTATAGAGAGTAGATGGCAACTGCTTCCGGGTCCTCGGCCTCTCATGGGTTTCCAAAGCGACTTAGGCCGGGCCTTCCTCTCATTCCATGTGGCAAGTGTCGTGATGAGACGAAGATTGTGATGGAGTACCGAGTGAAGAAGGAGGGTCCCAACAAGGATCGTATCTTCTACAAGTGTCCGGATCGTAATGTGAGTTATTTTATCGTATTTAATGATTATGGTTAGTTTATACCTATTTTCATGATGGTTGTGATTAAAGTTCTAATTTTTTGTTTTAATTTCAGTGGGATGGCAGTGGACGATGTTTAGGCTTCTACTGGGAGGAAGAGTATGTTGAACTCGTGCAAAAATATCTTGCACAACAGGCAGATACGGCGGCTAATGAGGCAGTGATCTAGCCGAAGAAGCCCAAAGATGTTGCACAATCGGGGGATCTGTCTGTTTTAGTTGAGATTGGTCGCGAAATCCTTGTGCTCCTGAAATGTATTTTAGCTTTAGTTCTTTTAGTGGTAGTTGGGATTGTCTACATTGTAGCGATGCTTTCATAAATTTGTATCTTTTGTGGTGGCACGCATGTTGTATAAATAATTAATTATGATCTAGGTTTTAATATGATATTTATGTCATGTAATGCAGATGAGCCGTTATTAGATGTATAATGCTGATCGCCGCTCCCAAGAGTTCATTGACGGCGTGCATTCTTTGTTACGTGCGGCCGAGGCAAACAAACGCGACGGTTTCATGTGCTGCCCATGTGCCATATGTAAAAATACGGTGGAATATCCTTGCTCAAGGACTCTTCATTCACACTTGTTCAAGTCGGGTTTCATGCTAAACTATATTTGTTGGACAAAGCACGGAGAAACCGGTGTTGTAATGGAAGAAGGTGAAGAAGAACAATGGGACGACAATGATATTATTCCTGATGGTGCGTGCTTCAATGATACTGCAATGGGAGAAGCTGAAGAAGAGGTAGCCGCAGAAGATGAGCCGGCTGATGATCTTTGTCAGGTCATTCGTGATGCACAAAGAGAATGTGAAAGTGAAAAGGAGAAGATCAAGTTCGAGCGGATGCTAGAAGATCACAAGAAATTGTTGTACCCAACTTGTGATGCAGGGCAGAAAAAGTTGGGAACCACACTAGAATTGCTGCAATGGAAGGCAAAGAATGGTGTATCTGACAAGGGATTTGGAGAGTTACTAAAAATCCAAAAGAAGATGCTTCCGAAGTACAATGAATTGCCCACCACTACCTACGAAGCAAAACAAGTTGTCTGTCCTATGGGGCTAGAAATAGAGAAGATACATGCATGTCCTAATGACTACATCCTATACCGTGGCAAAGAGTACGAGAAATTGGATGCATGCCCGGTATGCCATGCGTCGCGGTATAAGATCAGGCGAGATGACCCTGGTGATGTTGAGGGCGAACGTCTGCGTAAGAAAATCCCTGCCAAGGTTATGTGGTATGCTCCTATAATACCACGCTTGAAACGTCTGTTCAGAAACAAAGAACATGCAAAATTGTTACGATGGCACAAAGAAGACCGTAAGGTAGACAATATGTTGAGACACCCTGCTGATGGGTCCCAGTGGAGAGCAATCGATAGAGAATTCCCAGAGTTTGCAAATGACGCAAGAAACTTAAGGTTTGCTTTAAGTACAGATGGTATCAATCCTTTTGGAGAGCAGAACAGTAGTCATAGCACTTGGCCTGTTACTCTAAGTATCTACAACATTCCTCCTTGGTTATGCATGAAGCGGAAGTTCATTATGATGCCTGTGCTCATCCAAGGCCCGAAGCAACCTGGCAATGACATCGATGTGTACCTGAGACCACTTATTGACGAACTTCTCATTTTGTGGAATAAAGAAGGTGTACATGTGTGGGATGAGTACAAACAGGAACACTTTGATCTACGAGCATTGTTGTTCGTAACAATCAATGATTGGCCTGCTCTAAGTAATCTTTCAGGACAGTCAAACAAGGGATATAATGCATGCACACACTGCTTCGGTGATATTAGAGGTGTATTCTTGAAAAAATGTCGAAAGGTCGTGTACCTTGGCCATCGTCGATTTCTTCCTGCAAATCACCCCGTAAGAAAGAAAGGCAAGCATTTTAAAGGGAAGGCAGACCACCTGACCAAGCCTCGCAACCGAACCGGTGAGGATGTACTCGATATGGTCAATGATGTGAAAGTCGTCTTTGGAAAAGGACATGAAAGCCAACCTATTCCGAAAGACGCTAACGGTCACGCACCCATGTGGAAGAAAAAGTCCATATTTTGGGACCTACCCTATTGGCAAGTCCTGGAGGTCCGTAGCTCGATCGACGTGATGCACCTGACGAAGAATCTTTGTGTGAACCTGCTAGGCTTTATGGGTGTGTATGGAAAGCCTAAGGACACATTTGAAGCACGACAGGACCTGCGTTGTTTGAGAGAAAGAGACAACCTGCATCTAGAGAAGACAGATGATGGACGCCATTACTTACGTCCTGCTAGCTACACTCTAAGCAAAGAGGAGAAGGAAATCATGTTTGAATGCTTAAACAACATCAAGGTACCATCTGGATTCTCCTCGAATATAAAGGGTATTATAAATGTGCCAGAGAAGAAATTCTGTAACTTAAAGTCCCATGACTGTCACGTTCTCATGACGCAATTACTTCCAGTTGCATTAAGAGGAATTCTACCTCCAAATGTACGTCTAGCCACTGTGAAGCTATGTGCATTCCTCAATGCAATTTCTCAGAAGGCAATTGATCCAACTGATCTAGCTAAACTACAGAATGATGTGGTTCAATGTCTCGTCAGCTTTGAGTTAGTGTTCCCTCCTTCCTTCTTTGATATTATGACACACCTCCTAGTTCACCTAGTCAAGGAGATTTTCACTCTCGGTCCTGTGTTCCTACACAACATGTTCCCCTTAGAGAGATTCATGGGAGTCCTGAAGAAATATGTTTACAACCGTGCTCGCCCAGAAGGAAGCATCGCCAAGGGCTATGGAACAGAAGAGGTCATTGAGTTCTGTGTTGACTTTATTCCCGACCTTGACTCGATTGGTGTTCCTGAATCGAGACATGAGGGGAGACTAGGCGGAAAGGGGACACTAGGGAGGAAAACATATATTGGTACGGATGATGATTATTTCAATAAAGCGCACTACACAGTTCTACAGAACTCCTCTTTGGTAGATCCGTATATTGAGACACACAAAGATCTCTTACGATCCGAGTTTTTAGGGAAGACTGAAGCTTGGATTACGCATAAGCACATGGAAACTTTCGGCGGTTGGTTGCGAAAAAAATGTCAAGGTGATGAGAGCATCCATGAGCAACTGTATTTATTGGCTATGCAACCATCATGGCATATCGTCACATACAAAGGGTACGAGATAAATGGGAACATATTCTACATAGTAGCCCAAGATAAAAGGAGTACCAACCAAAACAGTGGTGTCCGCATAGATGCCACAGACCCGAATGGGAATAAGCAGACATATTATGGACGCATAGATGAAATATGGGAACTAGAATATGCACCTACTTTGAAGATCCTATTGTTCAGGTGCCAATGGGTCAAGGTGACCGGAGGCGGGGTAACAGTAGACAATGAGTATGGAATGACAACAGTAGACCTTAGTAATATTGGGTACAAAGACGAACCATTCGTCCTTGCCAAGGATGTGAATCAGGTGTTCTATGTCAATGATATGTCTACCAAACCAAAAAGAGGGAAAAACGATAATGACTCAACCAAAGAGCCAAAGCGCCACATAGTTCTTTCAGGGAAAAGAGTCATCGTGGGAATTGAGGACAAGTCGGATATGTCAGAAGAATATGAAAAGGATGACCGAATTCCGCCCTTCAAAGTGAACAAAGACCCTAGCATCTTGGTAAATGATGAGGACACTCCATGGTTACGAAGCGATCATAACCAAGGGACATACGTAAAGAAGAAGTTCACTGCTGTGCCCACTTGATGATATAGTGATTTAATATAGTGTGTGTTTGAGATATTATGTAATAATTGTGAATTCAGATGTTTATTATGTCATGTTTCAAATTAAATCAATGTTTGATTTGGTGGGATTTCTCTCTCAAAAAGGTAAATTAGGATACTGAGTGATGAAAAATTAAAATATTAACGTTAAAATGATGTGAAAACAAATTTTCTGTCCAAAACCAATAGTTTTAATAATTTTAATTAAACACTACATTTTTGCATTAACGAAATAATAAATATTAGTTACATTATGTTTTATAATTCTAACAAAAAATAAAAAAAAGTTAGGTTATCGATTTTTCCTATGTGCAATAAACAAAAAGAAAATTCATATTTTTTAACAAAATAATTTTATGCCTTTTATTTAATTTACTATGTATTTAACAAAAACTATTGCATTTCTATTGTATTTAACAAGACTATTGCTTAAAACAGGCGGGAAACGAAACTACAGGCCACCTTTACTCCCGGGTGGGAAGCCCACCCGGGAGTAAAGGTGGCCTGCAGTTTCGTGGCCCGCCAAAAAAACCCTTTACTCCCGGTGCGTGTTACCAACCGGGAGTAAAGGTTACTCCCGGTTGGTAACACGCACCGGGAGTAAAGGTACCTTTACTCCCGGTTGGTAATACGCACCGGGAGTAAAGGGTTTTTACTCCCGGTTGGTGGCTGGCACCGGGAGTAATTCTCTCTGATATATAACCTCCAGCGCCTGGCGCAGATCGATCCGCTCGTCTTCTTCCTCGTCGAACACCGCCGCCCTCTTCTTCCTCGCGCCGCGTCCGTTCGCCTTCCGTGACACCGGCGCCGCCGTCTTCTTCCTCGTGCGGCCTCCACCGCGCGCGCCCGTGCCCCTCCTCCGCGCGCGCCCGTGGCCCTCCACCGTGCCCTCCTCCGCGCCCGAGGCCCTCCACCGCGCGTTGCCCCACCGCGCCCGAGGCCCTCCACACTACCGAGCTTGATCGAGGTGATATATTCGTCGATCTCTTTGTACATTCGTCCGAGCCCTCCACTGCCGAGTTATAGATCACGTCGAAAACTACAACTTTGGTGTAAGCCATGTCAACGCTCGAGGTCGATTGAAAATTCCAAATTTTGAATCACAAAATCTAGGAACTAAAAATGAATATTTGGAACTCTAAATGATTTTAAATAAAAACATATCTTAAGGCAAGTTTTGAATATTTGGATATTATATGGATAAATTAGCAAGTTTAATTAGAGTGTCAAAAACTGCATTTTATGGTACAAAAATACATTTTAAGATCACTGGGACCTGAACTCATGACAAGTATAATTAAGGACCACCAATGAAATTACTTTAGAAATTAATTAGATCGATGTAAATCCATGGCTTGTATAATAAACACGCTATATATTATTTGGAAACAACGCTACGAACCATCCGCTAATGAACTTTCGTTACCAATGAAATTACTTTAGAAATTAATTAGATCGATGTAAATCCATGGCTTGTACATTTCACGCTCCAAACAGATGGTTATGATGATATAATAGATGGTGATGAATTGAAGGAGCGAGTTAGGGATTGGGCAATGAAGAAGATGGCCACCCAGTTTTAGACTTGGAAGAAACACCTATACACGACGTATGTCAAGAAGAACATAGCACCAGATTTTACTGTCCCAGGCCCGATCTCAAAGCAGAGACCCTATTGGGATGAGTTTGTACAGTACAAGACTTCGGAAGAGGGTGTGAGTCGGGTGATAAAGAACCAACGTAATACCCAACAGAAGACATACCACCATACCTTGGGATCAGGTGGCTACCCGACTGCCATTAAGAAGTGGAACAAAATGGAAGCAGACCTTCTTGCCAAGGGTATCAGACCAAAATCACTCGAGTGGGGAGAACGTGCAAAGAATTGGTTTTTCGGTCATGGGGGAACACTAGACCAGGAGACAGGGAAGTGCGTTTATGGCGCAAGACTGCAAGAAGCAGCAGAAAGATTGTTTTATGCTCAGAGAGCTACTGCTAGTGGTGCGTTCAGGCCCAACAGAGAGAAGGATGAGCTGACATACGCCATCGGGACTATTGAACATGGTGGCCGAACTAGAGGCAAAGGAAGTGTCTCATGGGAGCAAGGATTCCCTTAGGACAGACCTTCCTACAGAAGTCGCTAGAGAAAGAAGGAAGAAGAGGCACAGCGGCTCCAGAGGTTGGAGGAAGCGGTGCGTGAAGCACAGGAGCGGGAAAAAAACCTTGAAGCGAGAATGCAGGAGGAAATCAAAAGGCAAGTGCAAATAGCAGTGAGTGCAAGCAAGCAGGCATCAGAGCCAGGAATCAACATTAGCCAATCTGTTCAGTTGAAAAGCAGTTGCGCTTCCACGGAGATACCAAATCAAGGGGACACAGGACTGCGCTTCCCTGTGGATGACGTCACTGAACCTTGTACAACGTGTGAGCTACACATTCCGAAGGAGAATTCCACAATCAAGGTGGCTATCGGTCTTGTTAATCCTATCGACCGAACCAAGACACCAAGGATTCATGGGAATATAATCCAAGAAGGATATGCTACCATCTCGGTAGATAAAGCTGAAAAAGGTTTTAGTGATTTGCCTCTTGACATTCCTGGAGGTGATGGCGAGAAGACTCTAGGAGAAGCGGAGAAGACATTCATTCTATGGCGCAAGCGCTACATCATCATTCTAGGGATGTCGGCTCCACCTCCTCCTGAACTACCTCACCATAGGTATGTGCGGATGAAAACACTACATCATTAATTTGTATTGGCTTAAATAATTAACAATCTGCTCATAATAATATGTCATTCCTTTTTTTGTAGCAGATCCTCCCCCAACCTAAATCCAATTGTTCAATCGCCAGATCATCATAGTGCTCTGTACGATGACATTGTGTTGGAAGACGAGGCTGCATCCACACCATCTCCAAGGAGGTCTCCAACGCCGCAGCCGCCACCTCCAAGGAGGTCTCCAACGCCGCTGCCAACACCTCCAAGGAGGTCTCCAACGCCTCCCCCGCCCCCGCCTACCAAGAAGCCTAGCAAGAGGCCAGCCCCTCAAACAAAGAACCAGTCCCCGCCTGCAAAGAAAGCCACCGTGAAACCAAAGGCTATTCCCAAAATAATATCTAAAGAGAAGGAAGAAGGAACTGATGCATATAAAAAAGACATGTCTAGATTCTATGACAAACTTAAAATGAATCAAGAAGCAAGGAGAAACCCGGAGAAACCATACTTCTTCGTAGCTCCGGATATTCTAAGAAAAAAGGTGACTTCTTACCAGCAACAACAGCGGGAATCTCGTAAGCCGTCCAAATCAACGTTATCAGACTATGACCACACTCTCACCAAGTCAATTGAGGCGGCACAGAAAAAGAAGCGGGCAGGGAAAGGAGTTGCCCAACTCAGACAACAAGCGCACCAATCAATCCCCCCGCTAGTTGTTGGTAATGAATATGGTTCGAATTTAGGATTAATGCATCAGGCAAACATACCTCCGGATGTCGATTTGGATCACCTTGGTGAATTTCTTGATGAGACTGGTCTCGACCTTTACCAGATGTTTGGTGATGGAAACATTGAGAGTGCGGCGGAGGTTGATATTTGGAAGAAAAAATTTATACTAGGCCAGAGTCTATACAACCCTCAAGCCTTATCTGATCTGGGGACGCAAATGTACCTGCTAAACAAGTGGTACATGCAGGCGTCTACCAGTGGAGACTTCTGCATTGGTGTCAGAATTAGAGACGAACATTGGTTCTGTGGCGATGATGTTATGTATGTTGACTTTGCAGAATTTCATCAACTATGTCACCTGACCTCTCTGGACAAAGTTATCATTAGCTGCTATTGCCTGTAAGTAATAATTCTTTCGATCTATTATTAAACTCATCATATGTGTGTATATGCATATAAATTATTGTAACAAGTACTATATATATACAGATTTACAATGACAGAGCTCAGAAAGGAAGGCTACAATGAAATTGGTTTTGTTGATCCCCATATAGTATTCAAAGACCCAATTACTCCAAAGACTAATTGGAAGTCTGAGTCAGAGAGTAACCTCATGAACTTCTTAGTGAACCAACACCACAAGAAGGATATACTCTTTCCCTATAACTTCAAGTGAGTGTTAATCATGTCGATCATAGCCTTAATGGCTCATATGTTGATTCTAGTTAATTAATGAGTGTTATGCATTATATCCTATAAACACATGCAGCAATCACTGGATATTGATGGACATCGATCTGGTGAAAAGTCACTTGATAATCTATGACTCGATGAGAAAACCACAACAAGACTACCAAGATATGATAGATATTATCCAGAGGTAATTTCGGGATCTCTAGCAACTATATATACACACAAATATGATGATTAACTATATCTGATGACGTGGCAAATTTTTTATTGGGCAGTGTTTGGAAAACCTTTATTGAGAAGCAACATATGGAAAAATGCAAAGCGCCACTGAATGTAATCCCTTTGAAAGTAAGTCCCCTGAATCGCATCATCTTTATTAATTAAACATATAGCTTTCACCGGATCACCAGATTGAATGACAAATCTTTTTCTTGTAAAGTGGTGTCTGAGGCAGGAACAGGGGAACAACTACTGTGGTTACTATGTTTGCAAGTTTATCAAGGTGCTCTCCCGAAGAACTCCCACAGAGAGACTCAAAGTACGTTAAAAATACACTATATATTCATTTAATTATTATTATTGATTGTGTTACTATGTCTTTATATATATATATGTACATATATTAATTTATTTTCCTTTAATTCAAACCTGTAGACTCGATGGTTGGAGGAAAAGGTCATACGGCAAGACCAAATCAAAGCAATTCAAGAGTCTATAGCCGGATTTTTTAATGAGCAGGTCATCGATTCCAAGGGCGAGTTCTACTTCGACCCAACACTGCCATTGAAGCCAAGCTAGAGGATGAGAGGAAACTTGTTATGTCACAACAACTATAATGCAATCTTTTGTAATATATGCACATGAAATAATATAATGTAAAATACACATATGCATGCATGCATGTAAATATATATATGATGCATGCATGCATATATATATATATATATATATATATATATATATATATATATTTCTATGTTTGAATTGTGTGATTTAATACGTTCATTGTGCTTGAACCGAAACATACTATATGCGCGTATAAATGTATAATTAGCAGCATACAATACGACTTCGAAAACCTATTTTGAAAAGAAAACAAAAAAATAAAAAGAAAAGAAAAAAGAAAAAAAAACCTTTAGTCCCGGTTCGTATTACCAACCGGGACTAAAGGTGTCGGCCATCGTGGCATGTCAGGAGGCACCTTTAGTCCCGGTTGGTGTTACCCACCGGGACTAAAGGTCCTCCTTTAGTCCCGGTTCCTGACCCGGGACTAAAGGACCCCCCCTTTAGTCCCGGATGCTTGCTCCCGGGTGGGGAACCGGGACTAGAGGGGGTTCCCCACCGGGAGTAAAGCTCGGTTCTCTACCAGTGGGTTGAAACCCACCCCCTACCCGACCCAAACCCATAGCAAATTAAGTCTTCTTTCCACCCCAAATTCCCCAACTCATCCCAAAATTTTATAGTTTCAATCCAACAGCTCACCAACAAGTAGACACATAAGTTCACTACTAGATTTGCATAAAAGATACATATGAGTTTGAATAAATATGCAGACTCACATCAAAAGAACGAAAACCTCACCTTTGCACATTTAAATTTTATCAAAATTGACTAAAATTTATTTGCTCGAGATGATCTAATATATAATAAGGAAGCTACTTCGTGCCAAATGGTATTGCATAACGTCAAATCCCGTGGCGCGAGGTGGAGGACGTCGAGGAGGTCAGCAGTGCCACCAACTCGTTGAGAGCTGTCCTCTCTACTACTTGCTCGGTGCACCCACAGCGAGACCAGGGCATTCGCGCGGGCCATGGACGGTGATGTCGTCGTGCTTCTCTTCAGGGACACGGCCGACGCCGGGACTCCCCTTGCCTCCGGCAGGGAAGGTATGACCGTGTCTCCCCTGAACCTTCCCTTTCTGTTTCTTGTATCTATAAGGAACGCGTCCACCCGTCGTCGTGGCGTCCTTCTTCTGCGGTTTTCTAAAATCATGATGTGCGGCAAGAACATGTTTCTTACTAGTGACGCTTTGCCATCTGTGTTCTCTTTTATAAACTACTGTAAGGACGACTACCACAGACAATGGTTCTTACCATCAGTTGTTTGAGTCTGGTGGTGCTCAATTTTCTTTGCTAGTGTGTGGCAGCCACAGACAAGGTTTTTTTTATCGGCCGAAATTCACCGAAATTTTCGAAATTTCCTTTCTATCCACAGGGTCCGATAAAATTTGACATCGGCCAAATTTTTCCCTTCTTTCCTGCTCCCACACAGACAAACCAAATTCAGCCGTGCGACGGTCCCACACTATAATGTTTTATTCTTGTTTTTATCTGTGAATAAGTGATGTTTAATAGCTTAGGAATAGTTTCAAGTCAAATTCTACGAATTTTTTTCAAAACAATTTGATTTTTTTTAATTTGGTCCGATATTTCCGATATATCTTGCTTATCCTGTTTATCCATGACCTCCGATAAATTTTTATTTCCGATAACGAAAACCTTGGCCACAGATGGTTTACTTTCAGTTAGTGGGAGCATGGTGATCGAACGCCCCAGGCCTCGGAAATCAAAGGGCCCCCAGGATGCGTACGTACGTATAGCTTAGGCGCAGCGACTCCAGTGCTCAAGCTAGGCGAAACGTCAAGAGAGATGAGATTGCCATGACTCTAGTCTCAAGGGTCAAGCCCAAACGTCATAACCATCGCCAAGGCGCAAGAGAGACACCAGCATGCCGCGCCGCGGGACTGATTGCCCTAGAACGTGTGGGCGTATCTTCCTACTTGATCAGTCATGACTCTGGTGAGTCCGTTCTCGCCTATCCGCCCCTGTGGCCCTTTATGCAGTCCAATCTGTTAACATGTGGTGTAGGTGTTCGACAAATTATGAGTGCAAAATTACAGGGCCTAGGGTAGAGCCTATCATCTAAACTAATACTACAAAATACACAATTCCTAATGGTCCATCACTGCTGGATATTTTAAAACCGGTCATAATATCGAGTATTACTGTTGGTTCGTAATCAACAAGCCTCTTACTGCCGGATTTTAAAACCATCCAGCACCGATAAATAACTTATAACTGCCGGGATATATTACCAACCAACAGTGATACACATGTCTATAGACCCAAAATTTTATTTCAATGCATTAAAGTCCCTAGCCTTTCACATCCGCGAATGCCTCCCTCTCCCACTGCACTCTCTTTTTGTTCCTTATCCTCTCCATCTCTCTACCCCCAACCCACAAATCTCCCCTGGCCGGCGCGCTGTGTTTTTTTTCCTTTTTTATTTTGTGATTTGTGAAATGGGCATCACTCACTACTACTAAAAAGATTTTGAGAGATTGACCCCTAGGATTAATAGAGGCGAGCACAAAAGGATGCCACTTTTGTTAATGGAGGGCGCGCCCAAACAGAAACACCCGCCTTTGTTAACCATTAACGGAGGAGGTCATATTTAGGAGACCGCCTCTGTTAATGCTCCATTAACAGTGGTGAACACTTTGAGAAGACCGCTGTCACACGTCCGATCTAGGGGGTGACTTCCCCTTGATTTAGAGGTAGGATTGGGGGATTATAGGGGAGGAGCGGCAGCCCTAGTGCTGATCGCGCCCTAGAGAGAGGGAGGGAACGGCAGCAGCAGCAAGCTATAGCCAGCCTGACTGATGGTGACCGGTGCGGCCACAGCGGCTGGATCAGGCTGTGGACCAGCGGGCGGCATGGGTGGTGGCGGTGGCAGCTGCTGACGCCTGCTGCTGCTGGCGGCGGTAGGGTAGGGAGGCGCTATGAGGCAGGGGGCGGCGGCGGCAGGAGAAGAGAGGGAGAGAGGTAGAGGGTTTTACCCCAAACTATTCTTGCTTAATTCCAAAAGATACATCTCCCTTTATATTTATAGGGAGGACTCGACTTGACTTGACTTGACTTGACTTACAAGCAAACCTAGCTTCTGGACTCTTCCTAAATCTAGATCTAAATGGGTCTTGCAACATGCTACAGTGCCTTAGCGGAGACGGTCCCCTTAACAGAGGCGGGCTTCCTAAGGCGTCCGCCTCCATTAATGGGTCCTTAGCGGAGGCAGTCCCCTTAAGAAAACTGAAGCCCACCTCTATTCGTCTTAGGATGCCTGCCTCCGTTAATGAAAGGCTATAAATACAACATCCCAACCATTTCATCTTCCTCCATGAGCTCTCCCATTTATTTTGACAGGGTGAACTGCGAAAAAACTCCATTTTTCAAGGGGGAGGTTTTGATCTTGTTTTCTTTGAGGGAGGTGGCCATTGGAAGTTGGTATGCTCTCATATCCTTTTTTGTGTTCTTTTCGAAGTTTTTGATGCTTTTGGGATGGTCTAGATCTAGATCTATGGTGGAACGAGAGAGAAACGAGAAGATATTTATGGTGCTAGTTCATGCATGGTGGTATAGGTCCAGCATGTTGGTTTTATTTGTGTCATGCATGCATATTTTTGTTTATGTGGGAGAAAGAGAAGATATATATATATATATATATATATATATATATATATATATATATATATATATATATATATGGAAATTATTTCTTACTCCCATGTGTATATCTCTAGATTGAGGGTGTATATGACCCGGTGAAGTGTACGTAGACGGAGTATATGATCATACTAGACCATCTAGGGTAGTATGTATGTCAAGTATGCAAGTATACATAGAGTAATTAGCTCCATAATTAGTGGCATTTATGTATATTTTTGTTTGTGTGAGAGAAAGAGAAGATATACAAGTTATGCATGCGCCATCTCAGTATATAAGATGATTCATATATTGATGCATCTATAGTATATATAATTTTCCTGCTACAAGGTTATTACCATCATGAAAAGGTCATAATGGATGTATAACAAATCAAGGCTAACACCACCTTTCAAAGAACAAGTGACGAAGTTTGTTGTCAGCGCTCGGAAACATGCTTTGAGTGAGAATTGGAAGTGCATCGTTTGTGTTCTCGCTACAAGAACAAGCATGTATGAATGCTAGATGGTTGTGAAGTCAAATATCAAGTGAGGTTTTGTCCATGTCCACACGGTTTGGATGTTTTATGGCAAAAGAGATGCGAGTGCTGCATCTGGAAGAACAACGGTGTAGGCACACCATCAATCTGCCATGATAGAGGATGATGGTGGAACCTCATCAGCCAATCACGGCGTTGATGAGGACGATTTTTTCACGTTGGATGAATTTGTCGAAGATGCGGACGTCCACGGTGGTGGTGGTGGTGATAGGTTTGGATGACCCTGAAGATGCAAAGTTCTTTTGCGGAGTTGCAACGCCGCCTCGACGACACAGGTATCGCTCCAGTTTGATGAATAAGTACGTACTTTAACAACAAGGATAAGCCTGAATCTATCCCACCAGCGCTAGAGAGCTACAGGAAATGAGTGTTTCTCATGGTGAAGGACATGGAGGTCATCTTTGGAAAGAACAAAAAAGTGGGGAATAAGATGAGGAAGAGAAAGTAGGATAAGATGGAGGCAGATGCCTTTCCTCTCAATAAGTCAATTTTCTTCAAGCACCTACAATACCAGAACGAGCTGGAAGCACCCATGCCATCGATGGCATGCACCTAGAGAAGAATGTCTTTGAAAACACAATTTGCCTCCTACTAGGGTAGTGTTTAGTTGGCGAATTTTTTTGGGAAATGGTATTGTAGCACTTTCGTTGTTATTTGGCAATTAGGGTCCAATCATAGTCTAATTAGGCTTAAAAGATTCGTCTCGTGAATTTCGTCTAAACTGTGTAATTAGTTTTATTTTTTATTTATATTTAATGCTTCATGCATGCGTCCAAAGATTCGATGTGACGGGGAATCTTGAAAAATTTTGGGAACTAAACAGGCTCTAGAAATCAAGGGAAAGATGAAGGATAGTCTCAAGTCATGGATGGATCTTATCAATCAAGTCATAAAGCCAGAGCTTCAGTCGGGACAACCAAAGAATTGGGAAGTCAACATCCTAGGTGCCAGCTACAACCTGATTACAAACAAGAAGAGGGTGGTGTGCTAGTGGCTTAGGATGTCAAAGAGCTAACCGGTTTCTCTTCCAACATCAAGAGCCTAGTCTCAATGAAAGACCTATGACTGACTAACTACATCTCACATGATTGCCACGTGATGCTGATAGTGTTCCTTCCTATTATAATCAGGGCTGTCTCGATGAAAGACCTATCACTGACCAACCTCAACCATTAGCTAAAGGACTATCGGCTCATTATGGGGGGCAGAGGGGCGAACAATGACTTTGTGGTCCAGTACCTTCCTCTGTTCTTGTCAAGCTCAGCAAGGGCGTGGCTCGAGTAGCTCAACGCCAGCTACATCAACAACTGGGCTGACCTCCGCGCGATCTTCGTTGGACACATCCAAGGTACATTCGCCCACCCTAAAAACTCATGGGATCTTCGCAACTGCAAGCAGAAGCGCGATGAGACGCTCTGAGAGTACATCCAGCATTTCTCCCGCAAGCGCAACGAACTCCCCAATGTTAACGATGCTGACGTCATCAATTTTCAAAGGCAGATTTCTGAAGAAACTGCTTCTAAAAAGAGGCTATTTCTAGAGGTCGGATTATTAAGGGATCGACCCGTACAAGACATGAGAGGCAGAGTTGGTGATGTACTTGCAGAGAGTGAGAAAGATGGACTCCATTTTTCTAGGCATCACTAGAAAAGCATCTCAAGGTCTGAAAACAAGGAGGCCGATGAGCTTGCCAAAGCAATAATGCAGGTACAACCCCTGCCGCTTGATGCTTTCTATGAAGTCCTACACCACTCATTCATGGAGACAGAGGATAAACCAGAAAGATTGGCCAATGTAATCAAGGGCGGTGACTCGAGGACACCAATCATAGCATACATCAATAGACGCTACAAACCAGATAGTGACACTGAGGTCAAGAGGATGTAGCAAAGATTCCAAGGCTACAAAATCATTGGAGAACACGTGTACAAGTCCAGAGTATGTGCTCCGCTGCTTAGGTGCATCTCACACAATGAGGGTGTCCAGCTTCTCAAGAAAATACATGATGTAGTATGCGGATCTCATAACGTACCACGAGCCCTAGTAGGAAAAGCCTTCCAACAAAGATTTTATGTTGGAATCGATTTTGAGAGGTGATTTTCTTAAGAATCCGCTTCTAAAAAGAGGCTATTTCTAGAGGTCAGACAGTTAAGGGATTGCATATGGAAATGGTTGCATAATGTCGCATCCCCATGCAAGGAGGAGCTAGCACCAGGCGCCGCTGAGGGGATGCAAGGGGCAAGAGCGCCCCTCATGAAGCCGGAGAAGGCAGGAGGGCGCTCGCACTCCCGCACGCCGCTGCGGATCTGCTCCCCTCGCACCGCGCCGCCGCTGCTCCTCCTGTGCTGAAATCCCAACAACCTCACAGGAAGAAGGCTCAAGGGGCTCTGGAGGTTTATGTGGAGAGATCTATCCCAAGGGATCGCCATGTCGTCAAGCCGCTGCGGGGAAGATGGGATGCACCACAGCAGCCCCGCGATTGGGGTGATTTATAGTTCGGGTAGAAAGGACCTGGGTTCGCGACAACCGTCCGATCGGCCACCTATGGTGTAGCAAACAGAGGCCTGGAGGGGAATCAGCGCCTCTCTGCCTCCCGAGTCGGACGCCAGGTGGTTGCATGGGGAGAACCACGTGCCATAATGGTGAGACATGACCAGACACTCCTGACCGGTCACGCCCCATCAACTCACGCCACTACTCGACGGAAGCGGTGCCTACCACGCGCACGCTCCAGCACGGGATTTGAGGGGAAGCGCCTCCCACTCGAGCCCTCCACGCTGGGACCGATGGCCGAGATCAACGCATTCGAAGCGCCACAACCCCTTGGCCCTTGGATCTACGTTGTGTGGCACGACGGTTCGCCCCTCACGGGGCATGGTTGCTGCACGCATTCAATCCATCTGTCGGTGCGTCCACCTATAATCATCAATGGGCTGCACCAAGCGTCAGTGGGGAGGACGTGTGGAGAAACTACCCCACCCACCGACAAGCAGGCCCCATGATAGTCTCGGGGGCTGCGCTAGCTCCTCCACCGGGATTCTGGGACCCGACCGATGGGCATCTCGTAGGTGCTTCTGATCACAACAAATATAAGAGCAGAGGGCACTGAGCGATGGGCCCAATGAGGTCCACCCAGGCAGAGACATAGAATGCCCCTGGCCATCGCAAAGTGTGGCCCGAGACAAGGAGGCCTATCACTGAACCCCGAAGCAGGCGTGGGACGCCGAGCGATGGGTCAGCACCGAGCCAGGGCCCTGACGCCCATGTCGCTTGACCCACGGCAGGCCAAGGTAAGCAGGGCGCCCCACGCTGTCCCAAAGCTAGCAACCCCCCGATGGGTCAGCCAGGCCCTTGCTCGGGCTACCTCACACGATCTCGATCCAGCACCGCTCGGCTCAGAGGCTGCATGCACATTCAAAAGCTCAGGCACCCTCAGAGGGGTGCTCAGTCCAAGATTAACACGACTCCATGCACCTCGATCGACCCAGACATCAAATAATGGGTTCAGCCCCTCATAGCCATCATGGGCTTGACCTAGAAGGCCACGAAGGGCTCGGGGGCTCCTGACAAGAGTCTAACATAGGGGTATGCTAAGTCCCTATGAGAGGGGGAGCCGACTGACGGACACCCCGACTGATCTCCCAGATCTCCCGGGGACTCAGGGCTATACCCATCGGGTACATTCGCGCACACCCTCTGGAAGGAGTTGGGGAGAGCTCGAGCACGCCCGCAGCCACTTCTCGGGGTTCGGGGGCTCGGTAAGGCCCTGGACTACCGAGCGACAGCAACCCGAGCCTAACTCTAACCTAGCGCCCGCTTAGGCCTTTGCTCGGGCAATGAACCAACGTCCCGAGCCACGAGTAACCCATCAGGTATCTGAGGCCTGGCTAGTACGGAGATTCCACATCATCTGTCCGTTCAGCGGGCACAAGGCCTTTCTGGTGTCGATGGTGTCATGGACGTCGTGGTCATCGCTGATCCGATGGCACGCAGGGGGATGCCATGGAGAAAGGTCGTGCCTTCGCTCCTACCAAGGCTTGGTGCCCTAGGTCCACGGGCGGTTGAAGGTGTTGCTAGAGGTGTCGCCGCTGCTCCCCGCCGCCTGCTGGGTATGAGCGTCGGAGCACCCCTTGTTGGTGGTGGCCATCGTCTGGGACGAACGGGAGAGCATGGCACGACGTCGAGACGCTAAACTCTTGGCATGCTGCTCGAGGGTGATGCGGAGGAGCCATTTCGCCTCATTCAGCCGCTCGTTGGTCTTCAGGTCCGACGTGTCGGAGATGTCTTGCCGGCGACAAGTGGCGGCCGCCATGTTGTACACCACGTGGGGGAAGCAGAGGCCACTAGGAGCCCCCGTGTGGGCATTGTCATCATCACCGAGAGGGAGTACAGCTTGCTGCCACGCAAAGTCCTGTCTTTGACGCTCGAGCTCTGACTCGGTGGCCTCCAAGTCCACCTGCCGAGCGCGCAGGCGGTTTGCCTTCTCTTGAAGGTAGGCCATGCAGCTACGGGGACTCTGGTCCTACGGCATGAGCCTGGGCGTGTTCTTAGGATGAACCTCGCCATCGATGTGGTTGAACATGCGCGGGGGTTGTTGTAGTCGATGTCGTCGGAGTCGTACTCTAGGCCATCTCCTAAGAGAATCTGGAGGAAGGCACGGAGCGAGGGGATGTTGGTCCACGCCGCACTAGAGAGGATGGGACTCCACAGTGCTTCGCGGCCGATGAGATGCTCTAGCTCCAGCTGGAAAGATGCTGCCGCATTCTATATTCCAAAAGGCAGGTCCGGGAGGTAATACCAGAAGCGGTCGGGCGGTGGGAGCATCTCACTGGTGGTGATCTGGTGGTGGATGCATGCCAGCTTGTAGAATATCTGGTGATGCTCCTACACGGTGGGGTTCGAGCTCAGACCACACTGAATCTGATGGGCCAGAACCTCGAGATCTATTCTCAAGAGTCTTGGCAGAGGGGGAGACGTCGGGGGTTCGTTGCCCGCCGATGCAGCCCCATGGAGTGGACGAAGCTTGCCATAGCAGTCAGTGACGTAGGCCAGGGTCCCGAAGTTGAGGACCTGGCTCAGAGCGAAGGCACCGACCACGATAGAGAACTCACTGGGGAAGCGGACACCGTCGTCTAGGGCGGTGCTTCTCGCTCCGGCGATGAGGCAGGTGGCTCCGGCCATCGTAGAGCTAGAATCACACTTTACACTACATCCTACCTAGCGCGCCAGCTGTCACAGGGTCAAAACCATGGCAAGCATGTTGTTCGAGTCGGTGTCAGAGTATGAGGTCTTTAGTGGTTCGGGTGGACTCAAGAACACAAGAATAACGCAGAGAAGATGCAACGGTTTATCTTGGTTTGGGCCAATTCGGTTCCTACATCCGGCAGCTGATGATCCTTATACTCAAGAGCACCCAAAATATGGGGGGTTACAACAGAGTGTAAAGGAACAAGAGGTTTGGTAGGGGGTTAGCTCGGTGCTAATCCTAGGTTTTACCTCACCACCGGTGGAGTCTCCCCCTTGTCGGAGAGGACGGAAACGGTGGGATGCGGTGGAGGAGGAGCTCTCAGTGCCCCTCTCCAGGTTGCCTTGCTCTCGGTGCAGAGCGGAGGCAGATGGAATGGAATGGAGTGTCTGGTGATCGAATCAGGATCCTCTCCCCTCTAGGTCCAACCTTATCCCTTATATAATGAGATAGGTCAGGTACAAGGTGGCTTGAGGGTTCTAGTCTATGGTCTACGTGCACCGGAGTCTAGGAGGGCCTTGCAGCGGTGCATCGTGGACCGTCGAGGTCAGAGCCTAGGCGTCGTCTGGCTGCTCTGTTCTAACACTCTGTGTGTCAGACGGTGTCGGCTTGGACTGGCCTCCCCTAGGTCAGACCTTCTGGAGTCTTCTTAGTGGTGAAGGAGGTCGGCTCTAGGGGCAAACACGTGGGCCTGGAAGCACCCGAGCCCCCAGAGGTCGTGGGAAGCTTTGTCTTCTTATGTCACGCCCTGGATGTGACCCTGTCGGAGGAGCGGTTGGTAGGGCCATGCATAGGGAGTGACGTCAAGGAGCTCCCGGGCATTGGTAGCCTAGGGCTTGTCTTCTTGTGCTCGGGCATTGGCTGGCATCGTTAGCTAGGCAGGAGCCAAGGGCCGGACGTGGAGATGCTGTAGATCGGGAGTCCAAGGATCAGGGAAGCCCTCGAGCCCTAGACAGAAGCTACGGTCAAGTCAAGCTCAGCTGGATCTCTTTGCCACAGGGTGCGCACGAGCATGCCCGATGGGCATTGCCCCCGAGCCCCCAGGTGATCATGGAGGGATTTGTTGGGCGTCTTCTTCGATCGGGAACCATTAGACCCAAGGCTTAACATACCCATATGTTAGGATCTCGATAGTTTGGCTTGGCCACAAGCAGTGATGCACCATCACTATATAACTAGAGCGTGCGCTGGCAAAATATTTCGCCCTCTTTCAAATGCATGCGCCGCTCTATTCATCAACGCTAGTAAAGAACCGCCTCCACCCGCGCCGCCATCCGCTGCCCTCGCGCCCTTCTCTTCCTCCACGTTGGCAGACGTGCTTCCCTGTGCGCCTCGCCCTAGCGAGGAAGCCACCCGACACCATGCCCCACCCCACTTGCCACCACGTCGCAGTCCTCTATGCCCCACGGTCTACCACACCATGGTGCTAAACGCCATAGGCTTCAACACTCGTGGTCCTCCATGCCACCGTCGTCCATCCCGCGGTCGTCCACGCTGGTCGTTCAAGGACCTTAGGAGCCCACGGAAAGCGGCTTCTCCATGCTACATGGTGCATGCCACCCTCACTGCCCCTTCTCTATTCGATGGAATGCCCGTGAGGATAACATCCTCCTTCATGTAGCGTGGCCTCTTCTCTCCATCACTGGCAACGAGGAATGCCGTCAGCCACGCCCGTGCCCTCGTCTTCCTCGACGGCGCCAAAGCACCACCGCCGCCCACGCCCATTTCTTCCTCGACACCGCTAGAGAACCGCCGCCGCCCAGAATTTTTTTAATTTTAATACTTTTTGTAAACTAATTTTAAATCTAACACTATTTTTTTTTCAAAACTAACACTTTTGGCCGTGCCTATTGCCATGGCGTGGCGAAATGCCTGTGTCGCGCCATGCATGGTGGCATGGCGGGTAGCTGACGTGGCGACGACCGAAAATGCTGACCGGTGACGTGGCAAGGCTTGCCGTGCCACCGATCTTGGCGTGGCTCTGCCGCGCCCTGATCGGTGTCGCGGCAGAGCCAAATAAAAGGCCCACCTGCTCAAGTAGCACACCCACCCTCCTGCACCTGCCCACGCCTAGCCGTCGTGCCCACCGCCACACCAATAAGCCCGCCTATTCGTGGCCGCCCGCGCCTGGCCACCGCGCCCGCCGCCTCGCCCGCGCTCGCCCCGCGCCGGTCTTTGCTTTTCTTATTTGGATGTTGATATAGGCTTTGTTTCATAGAACAGTAGGTGGACTTTGTTGTATGTAGCCAATCAAACAATGAATTTGTTCTACGTGAACTGTATGTGGACTTATTATTAGATTTTGCATTAAATATCTATTAGTTGGGTAATATATATATATGCACAAATGCTACTAGTAGTTGTATGCAGCCAAAACTGACCATGACCATGTCACAGCCATGACTTGTCATCGCTTGTGAACCCATCGCCCCTGAACCTATAGGCAACAAGAAGCAGCTGATATCGTTGGGATGGGAGAGCCACATGATCCGACAAACTATGGCGGTGTCAATCAGGATAGTGAGAACGAGGTACCATGGACCCCTGCCACTCTTCTCTAGCTTGATCAAGATGACCAAGATGACCAGGTAACTTAGGTATCATGTGACTAGGTAGCTACACACGCTAATTAATTGAGAGGGTCTTAGCTTACTTGGTGTCTCCAGCAGGAGGTTCAGCCGACCGCGCAGCCAGATGGTTCAGGTAGCAGCAAGGCCAGAACCAAGTGAGGCATGTCACAGCTTCCTACTAGTAGGAATGCACACTAGCACATCACTGAGTTTGACCAATTTGGGGAGCCAGTCAGACCGCATAAAGGTGCCTCCTAATACAAGAATGTCATCGGGGCACTTGTAAGGGACTACATCCCGATTAAGTACATGAAGTGAATTGTGTAAGATGATGACCGGTGGAGGGTTCCCTTAAGTGAGGAGGATGACATATGGGAGAACAAGATCCCACAGTATTTCACTTTCCCACAGGACTGCAACAAGGATCTAGTCAAGAAAAAAGTAAAAGAAATCATGGAGACATGCTTCAAGACTTTCAAGGGGACATTGTACAAGAAATTTATCCTCAAGGGTAAAGAGCCAAATTGGGATGGTGGAGAGTACACCAAGCAGAAGGACTTCTGGCAGGAATTCAGGCAATACAGGGAATCCGAGGAGTACTTGGAACTAAGCAGGAAGAATAATGAGAACTTGCTTAAAGCGATGAATCCTCATTATCTCGGCTCTCGTGGCTATGCTAGTAAGATGGATGGATTTGAAAGTGAACTTGAGATGTTAGAATGGCTTGGCATTGAGGCTGAGACTGCCAATTGGGAGCCCATATCGATATATTTATGTATGGCGAGGGGGGTACACCACGACATGGATGAGAGCTTTAGCTCCACAAATCTAGCCCTAGGCAGCCTCATCCAGGGGATCTCTAAGGTAAATGATGAGGTGAGTCAAGGGACCTGCACTTCTAATTGGGAGAATGACGTGCTCACCCAAGCACTTGAAAACAAGGAGCACCCTAGTTGCACTAGAGGAGCTGGTCTTGTTCCTTGGAAATTAACATTCGAGGAAGAATCTTCCACTTATCGGATCCACTCGAGGGGTAGAGCGGCATAAGAGGCAGAGACACAAAGGTGACTGCAACTGGTTGAAGATAGATTCGAAAGATGGATTGATGCGACCGTTCAAGAACGAGTCAAGCAAGTTATGTAGTCCATGTGCTCAGGAGCGCCACCGGACCCTGTTCTGACTAGCTTTAGCCCACAGTTCAGGGGTCACAGCTATGGATCAACCCCGCTTGACGAATAAGAGGCGAATGCACCTCATCTGATGGACAACACCACCAAACCCATCAATGTCAGGTTGTACATCCGTCAGCAATGGACAACTGACAAGGTGGCGGTTGGCCAGACCTGTCCTATAGGAGATGGGACCATTAATGGCCGCCCAATTCCACCGGGGTATGCCCATGTCAGCATTGATAGTATACTTGATAAGAAGTATAACAAGATACACATTGATTACCCCACACAGGAAGACAGGCAATGCCTTGTTCAGAACAAGGGCGCTCATGTGGCATGGTGAAAGGTCCTAAATGGCTAGAGGGGGGTGAATAGCCTATAAAAATTTTCTACAAACACACTAGAGCAAGTTGGGGAATGAACCAATCACGATATGATGACAACCAATCACCGGGAGAATTCCAAACACAAGATGGACACCAAGATTTTTCTCCTAAGGTTCACGTGCTTGCCGGCACGCTAGTCCCCATTGTGTCGACCAACACTTGGTGGTTCGGTGGCTAAGTGGTGTTGCACGAACCTCGTCCTCACAATTGGACACCACAAGAACCTACCCGCAACTGAGACAACTCAATGACATGAGCAATCCACTAGAGTTATCTATCGGTGCTCCGTCGGGCAAGGTACAAGACCCCTCACAATCACCGGAGGCGGCCACGAACAATCACCAACTCGTGTTGATGCTCCTCCACTGCTCCAAGCCATCTAGGTGGAAGCAACCACCAAGAGTAACAAGAACTCCACAGTCACAACGATCCCCAAGTGCCACTAGATGCAATCACTCAAGCAAATACACTAGGAATCACTCACAATCTCACTATGATGATGAATCAATGATGGAGATGAGTGGGAGGTGTTTGCTTAGGCTCACAAGGATGTATCACCGATGAAAATATGCAAGAGGGTGAGCCAAAGCCGTGCCTCTTCTATTTATAGAGCCCCAAGGGCTCAAAGAGCAGTTAGGCCATGGGAAGGGCCGTTGGACCCAGAAACACGGGGCGTCAGGTTGTCCGACACTTGGGTCCAACACCTACCAGAGCCAATGCCGAGCTACCACGCGTCCTGTTCAAACCTCATGACCATTACCGCACCCAAATAGTCACTGACACCATCGTCGGACTCACGCTACAGTCGCACCATTGGACCAGGTACAGTGCCAGTCAGATGCAATCCAGTAAGCACCAGAGAGGGTAAAAACCCTCGGACACCGATCCGATGCTTATCATTGGACTCAGGGTGAGTCCGACGCCTCCACATGTTAGCACCGCATCAATAGCCTCCACAGCTCGCCACCATCGGACCTGATGAATAGTGCGCTCGGTCAGTCCGATGCCACCTCCATGCATGGTCTAACGCTCCTGTGCCCGTGCCCAAGAGCTAGGGTTAGCCATCGGACCCGGCCAGGTAGGGTCCAACGCCTCCTAAGCTAGGGTCCGACACCCCTTCCTTAGCTCCTTCTCTTTTTCTAACAACGCAACCACTTCACTCTTGCTTCCAAGAAGCTAACCACAAAGTGTAGAACTTGTGTGCACGTGTGTTATCATTTTCGAAAGCATTTTTCAAGGGTTAATGTTAGCACACTTGGTCCCTAATGCATATGCAAGAATCATGTCACCTAGTGGCACTTGATAAACCGCTTAGTCAAAGAATTCCCCTCTTTAAAGTATGGCTATTGATCCTAAGTCACTCACACCCTCTATGGTGTCTTGAGTGCAAAACAAAAACCTACTTGATACCTTTGCCTTGATCAACCCTGTTTTTATTTTTCTCTTTCTTTTCCAAGTTGAGCACTTGATCATCATCATTTCATGTCCATCTTCATCTCCATGGACTTTATCTTGCTCCATCACTTGGATTGGACCACCTTATCTAATTCACATACTTAGATCAAAGGTTAGTCATAGGTTTCATCAATTACCCAAAACCAAACTAGGACTTTCACCTGGCGCAAGTGCTTCATTAAGCTTGATCACCAGTTGTCTTCGGATAATGAGGACGACTGTGAATCTTTGCTGCCTAGAGATGATCACTCACCATCTCCCAACAGAGGAGATCACTCTACCTTCTCTCCTCCCTTGTCGTCACCCCCAAGAAGATAGAAGTCTCCTTCTCTTCCTCATTGTCCTCCTCCATCTTTATCAGCCCCTACAAAAGAGAAGACTCCTCCTCCTCCCTCTTCATTAGCCCCGAGAAAACAGAATTCTCTTCCTCCTCCTCCTCCTCCACCTCAGCCCAAAACAAGATCAAAGGCATCCTCGCAGTCGCAGAAAAGGTCCTCTGATTCGGTCGCTAATTTTCCCAAAGTGGACCGACAAGAAAAGAAAAGGACATTCAGTGGCAGCGTTACAAACTTGCTGAACCAAAAAAACTAGAAAAATGCAATAGGGAAGATGATGTTAGATTCTAGAATCTATTTGGCTCACTGCCTAAGTGGAGGGTGCAGTCCAAATTCGATAGACAAACATAGAAAAAGTACAATCAATTAAGAGTCCAAGAAATACACCATGAAGATCAAAGGAAGATAAACAAGATTGTCGAAGATAATCTCAGATTAATCGTGGATGAGACCATGAACATCCATTATGATTTATCCGAGATGGCAAAATCGACAATCCAGTATCAAAGAGGCCATTTCTTGGTGGCCGACCATGAGTTTAAAAATTTGACAACATATATGTGTGATTTGCATGAATATTACATGGCCGACGCAACAGAGACGAACCAAATGGGTTTCGAAGTTATTATCTGCCACCCTCTTGTTTTTTCATTATCCTCTTGAAGAGAAGCACTTTGTCGGTTGGGAGTGCTTGTTTCAGCTATACCAGAGGGGCGATCTCGATACACAAATATTGACACCGTGGACTATGTAAGTACCCTAAACGCACGATATTATAATTAACTACTCTCCAATACACCAATAGTTAACTTTTGAACATTTCCCATGATTTTATGCAGGTGTGTAGCAAAATATTGCTTAAACAGAAAAAATGTTGATATAGCTTTCTTGGACCCCAAGCTAGTCAATGAGAAAACATGTGGAGGCATGCATGGAAATAAAGTGGAAGATATGACGGTAACATTGGTTGCCATTTTTGAAGCTTTTAAGATGAATAATAAAACCAAAATACTTCTAGCCTAAGACTCGCAAGTATGTGTTCTCTGCTCTTATTTTTATGCTTCTTTTTTTTAGTTACGATTGTTCGTTAATAACTAGGATTTTGTGATTGCAGCAACCATTTCGTCTTCATTGTTATCAATATTCTCAAAAATCGTATCGAGGTGTGGGACTCGAGGAAAAAGGAACTTTCTTTGCTCGATCCCCTAATCAAAGTGCTAAATGAGTAAGTGAACCTAATAACATATTATTTTGTAATCGCACATAGCACATTCTAAAGTTGCCCCTTTTTCACACTTTATGATGTGGCACAGTGTCCAGGAAGAATGATCTGTGGGACGAAGGTCCCATTCCAGGTTGCAGAATTGCAAATGGACACCCTAAATCAGCTGGCGGGAAACAATGAATACAGGTTCTACGTAATGTGGGCAATGCTTCGCTACCTCGGCGTCAAATTGGAGCAGGAAGATGCTTTGATGTGTATAATCACATTTCATTTATATATGTTAATTCAACAAAACGATCTACTGTTATCTCTTACATTTGTGTCTTTCGATATCATCTTTTCTGAATGACAGCGCAAGAAATTTAAATACCAAAGGCTGTTAGACATGGAGATCATAGCACTATCATCGGAGCTAGCAGCCTTCATCATATCTGAGTGCTTGGAATTTAACGGAACGTTCTCCATTGCGCAGTCCGTGAGGTATAAGGAGCAGTATGGGATAGAGGGGCTCACTAGACTATTATAATTTATTTTTTATTTTGAGGGATAGAGATCTTGATAAGTACATTTGAACTGTAACCGTAACATTTGTAATGTTTAATGTTGATGGACCTGTCGTCTACGTAGCGAATATAAAGCGAAATCCGATTCTATGAAAAAAAATAAAAAAATTATAAAACAATAAAAGACAAAAAAGAGATTACTACCGGTTAGCACAAAACCGGCAGTGTTGGTGAAGAAGGCATTGTTGGTTGATGGCTCAAACCGGCAGTGTTGGTCGAGCCACCACTGTCGGCTTGACATACAAACCGACAGTGTTGCTGAAGCCAACACAGACGGTTTGAGCCACGAATCGGTAGTGATGGCTCGACCAACACAGACACCTTGAGCCACCAACCGATAGTGTTGGGTTGCTCAACACTGCCAGCTTGAGCCACCAGCCGACAGTGGAGGCTTGATCAACACTGTCGGCTTGAGCCACCAGCCGACAGTGTTGCTTTGACCATCACTATTGGTTGGGGCTATAAACCGGCAGTGTTGTTCAACTTGACACTGCCGGGTGGAGTCAGGAACCGACACTCCTGCCAGGAGATCAGTGTCGGTTTTTAGGGACCGGCAGTGATGTCAACCCCCATCACTGCTGGTATGCCACTGTCAGTTCAAAATCTGGAAGTGAAGGGGTTTTTGAACCGACAGTGATACGAAGATATGGGGTAGTGAAATGTTTTGAGTTTGTTGGGATGGATCAGAGCTAGATTGGATCTGGGCCTGCGCCTGGGAAAGAATTGTCTAGATCTAACCCATAAGTAAACTAAATACTACTAATTTAATGAATTATAAGACACGGCTGCATTGGGATTTATGCTAAATTTTAGTAAGGGAGCACCAGAGCACTAACCTGGAAGATGGAGGGGTTGCTGCAAAGCTGCTGCCTCCCAAAGAAGAGACGGCTTCTGGCCTTCACCTCCCAAAGCATCGGCAGTCTATCCACCACACGACCAGGTTATAAAGGTTTTTTTTTGTAATGAACAGGAGGGGTCAGGGACCAGATTATAAAGGTTGGAACTAGGAACGAATAGCTATATCCATGATGGCTGAAGTTCAGATCTCGGATTAATTTGTTAAACCTACACTGAGGAGTACATCTCTTGCTCATCTGAGAAGCTAAAAAATTATTATAAAGCTAACAGCAAAAGGCCAATAGTAAGAAATAATATCAAAAGCTAGAAAGCCAGCTTTTGAACTAAAAGCTGCAGCTCAAATAAACAGACCCCTGGAGATGAGTTGAAGAGTTGAGCATGCACAAGAGCTTAACTAGTAGGAGGGCTAAAAATTAAGAGTAAAACCGTGTTGGATCACTAACCTGGAAGATGGAGGGGCTGCTGCCTCCCAAAGAAGAGATGAGCTTTGACGCAGTTGGTCAAGGAACGATCGAGCTGTCTCGCTCTCTCTTTGTACTTCGAACTGAATAGATAGCTTGATGGATTGGCTAGCCATGTGCCCATCGTGCCCACTTGTTGAGGTGCTGATCTCACGGTATAAAAATATATTATATTGCACCGTTCACGAAGAATGGTGGTGCTCAATTATTTTGTTGATTCGTTTCAAAAAAAAAAATCGTTGACTAGGGGCTAGGGCATCAAGAGTCCGTGGTCCTTCAGCTTATAACTTTAAAGATTCATATCAAATGTGCCATTCAAAGAACGGCCATTAATATGCATCCATGATATAATGGATTACTCTTGTTATTACAGTATCAGAGAGAAACAAACAATGTCGACACTTTTATAATTTTTTCCCTTTTTGATGAGGCGATTGGTTTTTGTAAGCTGACGATTGCGTGATTGGTCTCCGCTTAGCTGGAGATACACGTACCAGATTATCACAGTTCACCCACCGAATACAAAGGTGTGTACGCTAGCAGAGAGTTGACATTTGACACAGCCTTCTGACACATTTGCATTACTTTCTATACCTCGGCCTTATTTAGATTGCCTCAAAATTCCAAGTTTTTTCACTGTCTCTCCATCACATCAATTTTTGGACGCATGCATGGAGCATTAAATGTAGGTAAAAAAAAATAACTAATTACATAGTTTGGTTGTAAATCACGAGATGAATCTTTTGAGTCTAGTTAGTTCATGATCGGACAAAGTTTGTCAAATACAAACGAAACGTGCTACAGTGTCCATATTGCAAAAATTTGCAATCTAAACAAGGCCCTCCTTTAAAAAAGTCTAGCGGCAGGCCGGAGGTCACTACTACACAAACTTTACTGGAGGCGGGCGTTTTCGGTTTTCCGCGGCGGGCAAAGCCGTCCGCCGCGGCCTAGAGGCCACGGTAAATCGTGGCTTAACCGCGGCGGGCGGCCTTGCTCGCCGCGGTTAATCGATTTACCGCGGCGGGCGGTGTAACGTGCCCGCCGCGGTAAATATACTTTTACCACGGCGGGCACGTTGGATGCCCGCTGCGGTTAATCATTTAAAAAAACAAAAAAAACCAGGAGCCCGCCGGCGAGCCTGTTCTCGAGCCCACTGGCGAGCCCACCGGCGAAGAATCCGGGCTTCCCACGGCCGCAGATCCGTGCTGCTCGGGGAGGGAGAAGAGGAGCAGCCGGCCGGGCCCCAGCATCTCTGGAGAAGCCGGCTGGACACGCCGACGCCACTGCAGGGCCGCCACCACCTCGCCAGTCGCTCGCAGGGGACCAGGCCGACGCCTCCTCGCGGATCCGGTCGCTCCACCGCCAGATCCACGGAGGAGGAGGAGGGTGCAGCCGCCAGATCCGTGGGGAGGAGGTCGCCGCCGCCGGATCCGTGGAGGAAGAGGTCGTCGTCGCCGGATCTGGAGAGAGGAAGAGGGAGGAGTGAGGGAGATGGAGAGAGGAAGAGGGAGATGGAGAGGAAGAGGGAGATGAACTCACTGGATTTGAAACCCTAGCCCGCGCCGTCGTCGTTCATGGAGGATCCATGGGGGAGGAGGAGGGCGCAGCCGTCGCTGTCGTCCCGCGCGCGCCGTCGCCCCGCGCGCCCTCGATCCGCCGTCTGGAGGCCTCGCGCGCCCTTGGAGGAGGCCGCTGCCTGCATCGAGGGAGAGTAGAGGGAGAGTAGAGGGAGGCAGAGGGAGAGTGGGGGAGGCGGAGAGCTGAGAGAGAGAGTGGGTGAGGCGGGGAGCTGACAGAGAGAGAGTGGGGGAGGCGGCGACGATGGTGCGAGGGATGTGGGTGATATGTTTCAGTGAATCGATTTACCGTGACGGACATTTTAGGATGCCCGCCACGGTAAATCGATTTACCGTGGCGGGCAAAAATGCCCGCCGTGGTAAATAAAAAAATGCCCGCCTAGGTAAACCGTGGCATTTACCGTGACGGGCAAAAATGGGTGCCCGCCTCGGTGGCCTCCGGGGGGATGTCGCGCAAAATCATTTGTGTAGTAGTGGGTGCGGCTGTAGCGGAGACGGTGTCGTCGTTGCTCACGCCCAGACATGCACTAGCCCACATGTGCCACAGTCGTGGTCTTCGAAGTAGCAATTTAGTTTCGTCCTACCACTTCTAGGACAGGAAATGGTTTATATATAGTCTGGTGGTAACTCATTTCTACAAGCGTTTAGCTAACTAACGGACAACGTATGTGGAACTGTGTTTGCACAGTCAGTTTTTCTACGAGACCTAGTATAGACGCGGACGTTCATATGCACGAGCCACGCACTACACCAGAACACGCAATCACTGTTGCACCATCACTACGGTTATGATGGAGAGGTGTATCACTGCCGGTTTGTGGGTTCAATCAGCTAGTAGTAACTAAACTCGTTGGTACTCCGAGCGAACCTAACGTTCCTTGGCTCATCGCAAAACTCCGAGTACATGGAGTCGTAATGCTTCCATTGTCGGGCATCGACAGGGTGTCGCAGCTTGCTGTCGTCCTTCGTGTGATCATCAGATGCATGCCAGGATATCAGGTTAGCATCCTCGGGGTTTCCGAATATACAACGCTGGCGACCGATCACAAGCAATACCACATCACCTGGGCATGAATTCTTCTCTGCATGTAACCTTCTTCCTCCTCATAAGCAGGGGAGAAGCTAGTATAAAATTTATGGTGGTGCACAATGTTAACAACAGTGTATAAATGTGTTTAATTCCCACTAATTTATATGCTCAAAATGATCTACTTAATACTATTTTTTTACCTGGTGCCAGTGCACCACCCAAACTCAAAGTGGTGTCGCCCCTACTCATAAGACGAGATTTGCTTCGCAGCACTCTTCTTGCTTGCCTTCTTCTTTGGCCCAATCGAGGCTCCCTTATCATTCGCATCCATGCAACACCCTCATTCCTCTTGTATCGACTCGTGCCGCAATGTGGGCAGCTCTCCAAGCTCGTAGACAGGCCCGGTATAATATATAGTGGTTAGGGCGAACATGGATCTTTTGAAGACCCAACGTCAGTGGTCGGATCAGCTTCTTCGCCCGATAGGTATTGGCGGGCACTTTGTTATCCTTTGGAAATAGGGAACTAAGGAGACATAACAACTCATTGAAGCTAGCGTTCGACCATTTGAAATGAGCCTTCAACATCATCATTTGGAGATCAAAACATAGTGCCGTCTATTGCTTCGGACAATCCTTATAGGTCGGATCCTTTGTCATCTGCTTCATCTCTTTGAAGTTGTCTAGCCACCCGGGGCTCCCATATAGAAGGTCATCACTGTCAAAGAAGTTAGTGAAATCCTCAAAGAACTCCGCGTCCTCGGGGTCCTCCAAGGCCGCTTCACCAATATAATATCCTCATCATCGTCACTCCCGCCATCGACCGCGTCTTGGACAAAATCATCCATTGTGATAAACTCATTCTAGCCATCAACGCCATGCCCAGTTGATGATGAGGCTCCTCCTCCATGGTTTGCATGCACCAACGATGATGTTCCTATGGATGCACCACTCACATCTCCTTTGCCGTGAAACTTCCAAATTGTGTATCCCTCGATGAAACCCCACCAGACCAAGTGAGAATGACATCACCTTCCGTCTAGCTAGCAGACATGCTCGTTCTGGCAGTGACGACACGGACATATGATTGCCTACCAATTCACACTCAAAGCATGCTTTCGAGTAGTGTCAACAAACTTGGTCACTTGTTCTATGAAATGGTGTGATATCCTTGATATCTGGTACATCCATTCTAACCTTTCCATGTCAATTAACCTTGTACATAGTGTGGAAAAAATATATGAAGATACATCAAAATGAGAGGTGCATCACTTGAACAACTAACTTATTACAAAGAACATAAATATAGACATAATAACAAAGAGGATGTTTTGTTGCCGGCAACAGGTTGCCACACCTAAGGTTAGGCTTGCCATAGGTAGTTAGGCTGGTGTTTGGTTGAGCATTGAAGTTAGGTTTGCCATAGTCTATAGAAGCACCCGCCACAACTTTTTACGCCAGATGTGTGGCGAGCGTTTCCTTCGCCCTCGCTACAAACTACTCTGCTGCCACACCTCCGCGCTCTGCCCTACCCCTCCCTCCATGATGTACTCGGCTCCAGTAGCGAGGACGCGGAGCACATGAGTGAGGTGGAAGGAAAGAGGCAGGCGACGAGCGCCATGGAAGGACAGAGGTAGGCGATGAGCATGGCGAACGGAGTCTAAGGAGGTGCACGCGGTGAAGGAGGCCGGACCACTAGGGAGCACGACTATGATGGGAAGCGCACGAGGTGGACGAGGCCGTTGGGGCACCGGGACATGGGAGCTCATGGTCATCGGGTCACCAGGGCGCGGGGATGCGGGAGCGCGCGGCCGTCGGGTCATCGGAGCGTGGGGACGTGTTGACGGTCATTAAATGCCTATTTGACCATCAACATTACACCAACAATGGGAGAAAACAACAACACAAGTAGTGATTTATGTTAATAATTCACATATTTCCACTTGTACTTGGAGATCTTTACTCATGCAGGAAAACTATACAAAAATGTCAAATATCAAGCACTAGAAGGCAAGTGGACGTGGTAGAAGGGTCTGGGCCCACTTGGTGGGGCCGGCCGTTCCCACTTGGAGCCACCCGGTGCCCCTTTGCTCCCTGCCACATCACTAATCCACTCCAAGTGCAAGAAACACACTCCCAAGCTTCCTCCACCATTGATTCCAAGTCGGTGCATGATCACGGGCCGGAAAGAAGCATCACACAGATCGCAGACGTGTCATGGTAACATAACCAACATGACAGACATCTACAACCATCCACACCCACTCATGACATGTGGGCCAAGCTTCTAGAAGGAGGGAGGCCCCACCTATCATAGGGGGGGCCGGCCGGCGCCCTACCTATGCCGCCCGGCGCCCATTAGTGCTCCACCGAAATTTGCATGCCTCCATCCAAAGAAGCACATGCCCAAATGCTCTCCACCGTTGATTATATGACGGTTTGATCCAATGGAGGAGGATGGAGAGCACACGGATTGATGACATGGCGATGGAGTAGCCCCTACTCCACTTCTCCACTAGAAATAGGACTCTCACCCCTCACTTGTAATAGACACCACAAGATAAACTCTCTCTACACTCAAGATGTAGTCTTAGTTTGAGCTTTAGCGGGAGATAGAGTGAAGAGGAGTTCTTCCTAGAGTTTGGAACGATCCTCAGGAGTCTGGTATAGCTTTGTATCTCTCTTGTAGTACTTTCCTTATTTCAATATATTACTTTCTATGCAATATATTAGTATCTTCTTTATTGTTTATCTAGTTCATGCCTTGTTGTTTAGCTAAGTACGGTTAGCATAGTTGTGTCACACCTTAGTATGGGATCTCCGCTCGCATCGAGTGCTTTAGTTATCATACATGACTAGAGTAGTAATCGTAAGCATAGACGTGGTGTCTAGGCTAGTGTTTACCTGAGTTTACGCTCAATCCCACGGATAGTTGTGGTAGCCCCAGATGTGATAGCTCTGTAAGGCCTTTGCAATCCACCACGTTAGGATTGGTGTTTTCATAGATCTTTTTGGCAGCCTTCCCCCCGACCACTATTTCTCACTTCCTTCGAGCGTCGGAAAGGTACTGTTGCTCCAAAGTGTTATTGTGTGTGATCTCTATGTCTTACCAATTCCTAGTTATCCCGTCTGGTCTGCTCTAGAATATAGAGAAGAACTTAGGAAACTCCCTCACTCTTTGTCCTCCCCATTTAGCTATGCTTTCACTTTATCCTTTCTGGAGTAGAACTTCTTGTGTGTCACCTTATTTTATCGTATGCAACTTACCCCACTTTAGTTTAGTCGGTATACTAAGTTAGTAGATACATGATGGTTAACTATCACCTTCTTTACCATTGCTTTCTTGTGGATAAATACGATACCCTAGAATACTCCTAGGTGAAAGCTACATCGGTATCCGTGCGCTTGCGGATTTCTCTGTGTGTGTTAATAAATACCAACAAGCATTTTTGGCGCCATTGCTGGGGAATACAAAACCTGGTAGCGACGCTAAGAAATGTCAACAAGCCTTCTGGCGCCGTTGCTAGGGAAGCAATTGGCGTAAGGATTTTGATGTTGACCTTGATGTCTACTAATCTAGTTTACCACTAGCTATTGTGGGATTAAAAAAACATGGTCCCCTGGTTCGCCATTCAATGTTCTTACCTCCATTTAAATAAACTTTAAGTATGTTATCATGCTTCCTCTTCTATGCTAGCATGTTTTGGTTTGGATGTCTTGGCCGTACATCTTTTGAATTAAGCATGGTGCTTAGTTTGACGTTTGGATGTGCTGATCCTACTTCCATAGGCTCTTTAAATTAAGCATGTTGCTTAGGTTAAATATCCTACCTTAGTCAAATTAGACATCGTCTCTAGGTTAATTATTGAACTAAAACTGCTTGTATAGACATTGGTTGTATATATGGAATATCTCTCTTATGCTTGGCACAAGCTTTGCAAGAACTTGGTGAACTTTGAAACAAAAGTTTAAAACTTGAGAAAGGGATCTTTGCTAATTAAATAGGAGCGCCAACGTGTTGTTAGCATAGTAGAAAACCTTTGGCCCCAATGACAACAATCACCCTTGTTTCTTTAAGAAATCCTTCAGGTATGTGTTGTGCACTAACCTTTGCAGGGATGAGAAATGAAACTTGATCGAGAAGGAGGTGAAGCATACACATCCAAGTCCAAAACAGTCCCGTAGGGCCAAAATTCAAATCCTCATCTCCGGGATTGGAAGATGGAAATTTGAGTTGAATTCAATGGAGAAGTCATGCTCAATTGACTTGAAATAATGAGCCCTCGTCGACAGGTAAATCAGTATTTATCCCATATTTAATTTTTGCATTACTTTTAAATTTTAAACTCTTGCTTGTTTGGCTTTAAATATAGTCTCTTTTCTTTCATGCATAATAAATTAGAACAATCTGTCTTAGGTTTAAAATTAAGATTTTTACTTGCATTGTTTCTTTATAAAGCTTGCAACCACTCCTCTAATAAAGCCTCTCTTAAAAAACAATGAGGGAAATGCTTCCAGGACAAGTTCGCTTTGGGTATCTTTCTTCACCAATTGTTTTAAGATTAAAAAAGAACAAGGGGAGTACTATGTCCAAGAACATGATTCTTGCATCAACTCTAATATCTTGATATTTTCGGGCAATAAAAGATACTTCAAGATATACTCCAACACTTACACTTGGATTTTTATTGCACAAAAGTCCAAGTGTGGGGGAGGACATCTTGTCCTGATCCATCATTGCTAAATTCTATTTTGAGCTAGAGATGTTGCCTCTTGCCTTGCTCTCTAAAAAATCATCATGTCTAGTCTCTTCTCTTTGTTCTCACTGAAAAAAAGAAGTAACTTTGTAAAGTGAGAACAAAAGCATCTTGTAGAACTTGTATCCTTCGGGTATTTGTCGCTAAACCTTTCAGGATTGAACACAAAAGGATGAAGGGTCAAAACAACAATGTAGCAACAACTTGGGCAAGACATCATTCAACATTGGAATACACTCTGAGGGATGCTCCAACATCTACACTAGGTTTTTTATGTCAAGTGACATAAAAGTCCTGGTGTGGGGGAGGTTGAACGATTCTTCTCTCAGGCCTCTGCAATTTTGGCACGCTGGTTTGCACTTTCTCTGCCCACTCTTGCTTTGTTCTTATGAGTTTGATATGATTGAAAGATGATATATCCTAAAATTAAACTTAAAATGTGAATCATGTCAAACTATGAACATGGCTTTATAAAGATTGGCCAACATAAACTTTATTCCTAGTTGACATACTTGTTACATGTGGATAAATCTTTATTAGGAAAACATGTCAATTAAGTTATTATGAAGTGAGATATGGTAAAGGCTAAAGAAATCCTATCTATCTATGTAAGCTCTTGGAGATTTCTGTTTTGATAAAACATCAAAATTAATAGCCTCGCTTCATCTCAATGGTGAGATTTCCTACCAAAGCCAAATATCATGTTATATGTTGAAAACCTTCCACATATGCTACTTGTTTTTGTATTGAGCTTTGTCAAACTTTGTTGACCTTTGTTGAGAATTTTATCATGCTCTTAAGATCAAGGTCACGTACACTCCACCAAATATATGCTATACTTCTACACTGGAAGTTAGCAAAAACATGCCTTTCCATTTCCACCAAATAAATACTCCATGTTTGTTAGCATTATCTTTCTCCACAATCCTTACAAATGAGCATGGGCTATGAAAAAAGGTATTGAAAAAGAAAAAAAGAGAGAAAAGAAATGAGGACACAAGAAGGTCCATAAAAAAGAAAAGAAAAAAAGAGAGAAACATAGCCATGCTCTCAAATAAAAGGTGGAGAAAGAATCATATCATGCTATGGAGTAATCATGATCATCATATTTCCACACACATGCACACCTTGGTCTGAGTGTATGATATTTTTCTCCATGGATCCATTGTTTGACTTAGCAATATATGCAATGCAAGTATGCTTTACTCTTATCCTACCCAAACTCCACATAAAGCCTATTAGAAGTAGGAAGTAAGGCAGACCAACAATGCCTTTGTGAGGATATTTACACCATTGAGTGAATTGAGAGTACCATTTGGGGAGAAGTATGAGCTAAGTTTTCAATTGCAAAAGTTATAAAAACTCCAAGGATGCTTCATAGGGGATAGTGATGACTTGGTGTCAAAGCTATTCCACTTTTCAACCGCTCAAGGTGACATGGTAGACACATCAAAATCCACAAGGTATGAGGTATGACTTGGTATATATTTTATGTTAGCATCATATCTTTTAAAGTCTTGTTTCATATCAAGTTGCACCTAATTCTTTGTTTTCCCGCTTTCCTCAGGACGAGCAAAGGTTTAGTGTGGGGGAGCTTGTTGACGATCACTAAATGCCTATTTGACCATCAACATTACACCAACAATGGGAGAAAACAATAACACAAGTAGTGATTTATGTTAATAATTCACATATTTCCACTTGTACATGGAGATCTTTCCTCATACAGGAAAACTATACAAAAATGTCAAATATCAAGCACTAGAAGGCAAGTGGACGTGGCAGGAGGGTCTAGGCCTACTTGGTGGGGCCGGCCGGCCCCACTTGGCGCCGTCCGTTGCCCCTTTGCTCCCTGCCACATCACTAATCCACTCCAAGTGCAAGAAACACACTCCCAAGCTTCCTCCACCGTTGATTCCAAGTCGGTGCATGATCAAGGGCTGGAAAGAAGCATCACAACCAGCCACACCCACTCATGACATGTGGGCCAAGATTCTAGAAGGAGGGAGGCCCCACCGATAATAGGGGGGCCGGCCGGTGCCCTACCTATGCCGCCCAGCGCCCCTCAATGCTCCACCGCCATTTGCATGCCTCCATGCAAAGAAGCACATGCTCAAATGATCTTCACCCTTGATTATATGATGGTTTGATCCAATGGAGGAGGATGGAGAGCATACAGATTGATGACATGGCATTGGAGTAGCTCCTACTCCACTTCTCCACTATAAATAGGACCCTCACCTCTCACTTGTAACACACACCACAAGAGAAACTCTCTCTACTCTCGAGATGTAGTCTTAGTGTGAGCTTTAGGGGAGTTAGAGTGAAGAGGAGCTCTTCCTAGAGTTTGGAGCGGTCTTTAGGAGTCTGGTATAGCTTTGTATCTCTCTTGTAGTACTTTCCTTATTTCAATATATTACTTTCTATGCAATATATTAGTATCTTCTTTATTGTTTATCTAGTTCATGCCTTGTTGTTTAGCTAAGTACGGTTAGCATAGTTGTATCACACCTTAGTATGGGATCTTCACTCGCATCGAGTGCTTTAGTTATCGTACATGACTAGAGTAGTAATCTTTAGCATAGACGTGGTGTCTAGGCTAGTGTTTACCTGAGTTTGTGCCCAATCACTCATTGTCCTCCTATTTAGCTATGATTGCACTTTATCCTTTCTAGAGTAGAACTTCTTGTGTGTCACCCTATTTTATCGTATGCCACTTACCCTAGGTAATGAATAAATACTCGTTTATCGAACTTCTGGTCTGGCCTATTTTTATTTCTCGCCGAGGCCCAACCATTGTCCCACCAACGAGGCCACAATCTTTTTCAGTTCATCATCATTCCCCTCGCCTGCGCAGCTCCTTACGTGTCTGACGTGGCTCCTCATCTCAAGCTTGCCCGGTGCCGCTATTGATCCCCACCACCGTCGTCGACCCTTCTCAACCTCCCCGCGCCGGCACTGCCGCTCAACCTTCACCCGCCGACCGCCATCCTCATCTATCCCATTACCGTCGACCCTTCTCAACCCACATCTCCAGGACAAACCGAAGCGATTAGAAGATTGTGGAATACCGGTTACATCTGTCACTGTCGCACCTGGGTCGGCTATCCTCCTCGCACGTCGCACCACCATTCTCCCCGCATGTTACCTAGCCGCCACTATGGGTCCGCCTGTCACCGTCGTCCTCCCCATCATCTCACTGTCGCCATGGCCGCAATCGAGAAGATCTAGTTGATGGTGAGCATCGACGACTGCTGGCTATTTCGGTGCCGGCGAGCTTGCTACACCTGGGCCGACCGTTCCCCCACGACTTGTTTCGCCACTCCTGTGGCCCCACCCAACACATCCTTCCTCCTGGGCCATGGCCATGGCGGGGGTTGGGGGTATGGGGGGAAGGGAAGAAGGGGTCGCCGCAGGCGCGATAGGGACTCCATGGAGCTTCAGGCCCACGGCAGTGGCAGTGGAGCTCTGGCGAGACCCTACCGCGCCACGGCGGGGCGGTGGGTGGATGCAGCGGTGCATGGTGCTGCAGGTAAATCGGGTCTCTAAAAAAATCAATTTATAACTACGCACTACACTAGTTGTAATTGGGCAGTAATTCATATTGTAACTATGTCCTTTACTTTGGTTGCAGTTGTGTTTTTGAGACAATGTAATTGTTTCTCTCCAAAAAGAATTGATTTATAACTACAAACTTCACTAAATTGTAACTGAGTACTAATTCATATTGTAATTGTGTCATTTTATTTTGTTGAGTAGTGTTTCAGAGAAAATATAATTGTTTCTCTACAAGAAAAATCAAGTTATAACTACAAATCACACTAAGTTATAACTGAGTAGTAGTACATCTTGTAATTGTCTGCTTCATTTGGTTGTAGAATTGTGTTTAAAAGCATTTTTTCTTTTTTGTTTTAAAAAACTTTGTCAAAACATAGCCTTCATGGATCTCATTTTGTTCGGCACGATTTTCTTAACAATAATCTTCAAACGGATCGGGGACCGGACTTACGGTTTGTGAGAAATTGCATTTCCAAGAACCGAATCAAGAAAAGATTCCTTGCATGCATGCGTGTCAAGTTGGTGGGAGGTGAGATTCAAATAAATAATTAATGAAACGCTAGTTGTAACTGATGTACGGATGGAGTTATAACTCTATAACATCTAGATGTGTTAGGTTGGTGGAGGTGGAATTTTCGAATAGGTAAGTAATCAAACGCCACGTGTAACTACTTTATGAATCCAGTTGTAATTGAACAACTCATAGGGTTGAATAGGTAAAATCAAGCGTCACTTGTAACTGCTTTACAGATCCAGTTGTAATTGAACAACTCATAGGTTGTAACTGTTGTATTCGGTGGGATGGATGTTGTAGATTGGTTTGGTTAATTAATTTGGCGGGGTGGGAAGATATCAGGTATGCGTCACGGGGAGTCTGTTCAGTTTTTTTTTGTTAACTACTTTGGTGGGAGGGGACGGTGACCGGTGGGAGTAGAGGATGTGAGCAGCTATATATATATATCTCATTCACAACACACATGAGCACGTCTCCCACTATGTGTTCAAAAAAGAAAAAGAAAAAGAAAAAGAAATAATAGAAACAGACAAGATCGGACTACGGAGGCATAAAGATGCTTTGCCTGTCGTGCTATTCAACAAATGGGCCGAACCATGCCACAGCCCACACGAAGCTACTGGCCTTTGCCGTGCTGCCGAGCGAATGTAGCTTCCATGCACAAGTTCTTTTTTTTATCAGACACGCAAGTTTTTTTTTTTCAGTACCACCACAGTAATACTGCTGCCTAGTATATTCCTGTATAAATATAGAACACGGGTACTGGCAAAATAGTCAGGAGAATGCTTCAATTGTTTTCAGTCCCGTTTTTTTCATCATTATTAAAACAGAACACGGGTACTGCGTCAACTCTTTCCTGTCCCGTTTTTATTAAGCTGTTCCTGGTGCACCGGTTCTGTTTTCCTGGTTCCATTCTGTATTCGGATTTTCCTAAGAAAACAGAATACGGGTGGGAAAATATGGATACAACATCGTCCGGAGCAGGATTTTTCGGTTCTGTTTTCATCCCTCTCGATAAAGAAGAGGATGGTGCTCCAAATGGATCTCTTCTTCTTCAACTAAAGACAGTCACAAATATATAGTTTATTAAGTTGGACTAGAGGAGATCCCATAGATCGTTTCACCCCTATCCTTACCTACCGAGTCAAGTTCGTGGACCAGCGAAGGATTTTATATAATCTACCTGAAAACTGAAAGCAGAAAATATAATTGACAATCACAAATGATTTTTTTTCTTCAAAGCATCCAAATAGGTCCTAAGGCCAGCTGTTTCAGGTAATATAAACAAATGGAACCCAAAGGCACAACTGGGAAGACAAAGTAAAGCTCGCATTGCAAACTTCAGCTAGCAGTTGGTTCCTAAGGAATGACATGAGCAGGATTTCAACTGCTAGCTAGCTAGCTAGCTAGGACATAGATGGCAAGCAGTATTATATTGTGATTCCAAATTAACCATTACATGCTGCACCAAATGCAGCAGTGTTTATATTTGCTCATATAGTTTCTTGATACCGGCCGGTACTGTCTGGTTTACAAGATCAAATGACAAATACTAGCTCCAATGGTCACACGCATCATGTCTGGACGACATTATTTATTTATTTATTTGTAAACTGGATAAGATTAAAAAAGGGAAAAGGGTACCTGATTTGGCAAATATATGCATGGGCCCCTAACCCGACTAGTTTTCCAGGCCACGCACGCCATATAACCATAAACCAGTGCCCGATCAACATGATTTTGTGACAACAAAAGGGATACAATAAATAACATATGTGTATATAATTTGGCGAAGTCTAGTAGTATGGTGGGCATATCCGATCCGGATCATTGAAAACGAGGGGGACAAGTTTTAGTGCATCATCTGCGCTCGTGATTCCCATCGACTGTAGCGTGCTGTTTTGAGGCCATCCTTGGTAGGCGTGATCCCTCCAGTCCAGCAGTGCTCCTGATATTACTTTCCACAAGTTCCGGCTGTCGTAATTGTTCAGTTGCTCGGTAAGTTCCGTCCCGCCTTTATTCCAAACACCTGCCATGGCTTCGCGGACAGGTTCCATCCTCGCTGAATCGCAGACCATGATCATCAGGCCCATCAGTGACCGCTTGGCTTCCTCACTCGCCCCCCTATATGTGAAGCGCGATAGCTCGCGCACGGCTTCCGCCATGAAGGTCTTGCCCAGCCTCGCGGGGCCCAGTATTTGCTCCCTGTCCCTTCCGTAGTACCCCCACCACTGTAGAATTTTTGAACTATATTCTCTTGGGAGCACCCGACGAGAGTCAGGCTCGTAGCAGAAGGCTCGACGATCCTGCATGTTGATGAAGCCTATTACATCCAAGTTGTCACACCGCATGACTAAGATTATCGATGACGTTTCTTCCACGCCCTCCTCCGCTTCCGCTTCCAGTTTGATGTGAAACAAAATTTCTGGTGGGATAAGGTGAGTGTCAGGATCCGTTAAGTATTCGTCTTCTTCTCTTTGGAGCACTTTGTTGTTACTTGTGGACGAGAGATCTGGATGATCAGCCACGAGATCCCTGCAGCGTGGGTGGTCGGTCACCAATCTACGCAGCTCAATGATGAATGTACTGAATCCTTCTGCATCATTCCCAACCATGTAGCATATGTCAGGTTGCCACATCCTGATCTGCAGTACATATGTAGTAGTGATCAAGCAAAAGACTACATATGACATATCTGATGATTAGCGAAAAACAAAACAAAACAAAACAAAAGGAAAGCATAAGAAATGTGTTGAGCAACGAGTGCTCAGTCATGTTTTCAATGTTTACCTTCCATGGTGCCGGGCCATATTCACCACAAGGGTACAAGGCGACGTTCACTTCAACTTCATACCCGTCCACTTCATGACATTGACTCGACCAGCTACTGTGGTTGTAGAAGGTGAGAATAATATTATTGAAACGTGTATTAATACTAGCCCCTTGGTTCTTGGAAGTTTCAGGGCCTGTTTGGATGCGTGGGGCTGAGATTTGCGTGGTAGGCACGCCCAGGCGAGGGCGGCATCCAAACAGCCCCTCAATGCTCAGGTCCACCCCTATGTGAAGCCGTTCACCACATGGCACCGCAACCACATTCCTGGCCAGCTCAAGGGACCGCACCAGCTGATACAGGACGCCATGCGGTGAGTCCGTCATTGGAGAGAGATGTTGTGCCGTCTCCTTCGTACGCCTGAAGAGGATGCTCTGGCCTTTGAAATCACCAATGCTAGCGGTAATAACACCGTAGACGCTACAAGGGCTGTTCCCATCTTTCATCCGCAGCTTCACCTGCACTGTGGCCTCCAGGGCGTTGGACATCACAGCATAGGTGATCTCAACGTTGCGGCCGGGGCCTGAAGAGCTTAGGGTCCGAGTCATGGGTCCTTTGTCAACTTCCCTGGCGTACTCTGGGTCATAGCAGTCCCATTCCCATTTGATGGAACCGCCGCCGCCATCGCCAGTGCTTGTGTAGGGTCCTGGGATGTCAATTTTGATGGCAAAGCACCCGTATGCCGAGATGCTTGTGCAGGGTCCCGTGAGCACCAAATCAACCATTTTTCCCTACAACCATGCACATTGCTTCATTAATAATCAAATCTATTATTGCTTTCATGTGAAAAAGATTCATATAGATTTTGGATACCAGGGATTAGTTAATAGACATGATCTAATACATGTACCTTTTCTCCTTGTTCCTGCTTCCTATAGATGATATGGCCTCGTTTCCCGTCGAAGACTATTACGGTTGTGCCAAGGACCCCAAGGTCCGCATGCATGGCCAACAGCTCCACCCGAGGTGGGTGCCAGGCGCCGTCAGCCTCCTGAGGAGGTGGATCCAAACGGTGGTTGAGCACGAGGTAAATGTCTCGTAGCAATGAAATGGGGTGCGGATTGGGATATCTTCTACTCTTCCATGCCAGCAGCTGGCCTGACATCCTCCCATATTTATTCAAATTCAACATGTAACCATGCATCAGATTCTGTGTTAATTTCCTATCGGAAAATACCGTGTAATCTTCCCTGCTCCTGCTCCACGAGCTTGTAAAGAAGTTGTAGATTGGATTCATGCTTACAGACTCGCAGACGATGAGGATCAGCCCCGCTAGTGCCAACCTGGGTGACTTCATAGCTTTACGATCGTGCACCCAAGCTGGGAAGCACGACAGCACGTGCACGGCATCCATGGCGAAGTCCTGGTCCAGATTCACGTGCACCAGTATTCTCACAAGACCACCTTTAGTGTCGAAGTCCAGTAAGGATCTGTAACCGACACCCCAGCTTAGGCGTTGAGGATTGTATTCATCAACCGGGAGTATATCGGCAGATCTATCTGGGTTCTCGATGAGCTCAAATGAATCTCCTTGCTGGTTCATGAAGCCACAGACATACAAGTTGTCGTCCCGCATGATTAGGGTTGTCGACATCGTTTGCTCTCCCTTCACTGCTTGCAGCTTGACGTGAATCCACCTCGGCGGCTGTTCAGCACGTTGCTTGGCGAGCACTGGGTGTTCTCTGGTGGAGGAGAGAATTGAACTGTGGTGGCGATCAAAGATATCCTCGCGGTCTGGATGGTCAGCGAGGATGCCACGGAGAGCCATTATAAATTCAGTGAACGACAGTTCATCTCCGATGGTGTACTCTACAGTTCGATGCCCTGAAACCATTTTGGCCTGCATGCATTACCCGAGAGTTTAGTTAAAAGAAGGAAAGTGATACTCCCTCCGTTCCAAATTATAAGTCATTACAAGAATCTTGGAAAGTCAAAGCATCTCAAATTTGACCAAATTTATATAATAAGATAATAACATTTATGATACCAACTAAGTATCATTAGATTCTTTATTAAATATATTTTTATAGTATACCTATTTAATGTCATAAATCTTTGTATTTTTCTCTATAATTTTGGTCAAATTTGAGATGTTTTGACTCTCCAAGATTATTGTAATGACTTTTAATTTGGGATGGAGGGAGTAACAAATGTCTTCAATGTTTAGCGCAAGCACTATAGTAGCTAGTCCTCCTTTAATTTACCTCGAGTGTACCACTGATGATTTGTTCTAACGACGACGGAGCAGTAATAGATTTCTCCAGATGAGCCTCTTTGCTGGTTATTATTTGCTCCGGAGGGTGACTTATTGGTCGTGCGATCTGCAGTGGATTAGTAGTATATAATAATCATCCAGTAGACAACAAGATTATTAGTATTCGTTAAAAGAATAAGAAATGATAAAAAGATGTCTTGAATATAATGTTTACCTCCGGGTACCAGGTGACTTCCACTTCCACTTCCACTTCATTGCCGTCGTCAGTTTTACTGGAACTAATTCCACTGGCGAAGCGGAGAGGAACATTATTCAATTCAACTTTCTTGCCATCGCCAGTTTCAATCTGGAGGTTCACCTCTATTTGAAGCGCTCTGCCGCATGGCACTGCAACCACATTCCTCGCCAGCTCAAGAAGGAACCACGAGTCGTCATCGGTAGGGGAGAAACACTGACGCGTCCCCTTTGCACACCTGAAGAGGACGCTCCTGTATTTGTCTTCAAAGCCGTCGATACGTGCAGTGATCTCACCACCAATGCCAGCATTGTTATGCCCAGCTTTGAGTCGCAGCCTGACCTGCACTGTGGCCTCCAGGGCATCTGACATCACAACGTAGGTGACCTCAGCTACCTCGGGGCGCATGTCCGGAGCACAGATGGTATGGCTCACGGGTAGTTGGTCGACTTGGGCGGCGTACTTGGGGTCATAACAGTCCCATTCCCATTGGATGAGACCACTGGCATCGCCACTGCTGCCACTGGCAGTGGCAAGTGGGATGTTAATTTTAATGGCGAAGCACCCGTAAGCTGAGATGCCTTTGTAGGGTCCAGTCAGTACCAACTCGACCATTCCCTACATGCATGCACTGCTTGATTAATATGGCATGGTTGTAAAAAAGATTCATATAGTAGACATCTTACTATTTCTAATCCTCCCAAGATACACAAAGAAAGAAAAGATAAATTCTGCAATATTCTCTCAATGATCAAAAACAAATTGCCTTTAATTTTCTATACTCTAGGCATCATCTTACTACTGCATACAAATACTCACAAGAAGCACTAAGAAATAGTGCCTATGACCATATGGTGTTTGAGATTTGTTTGGAGTAAACAATGATAATACTGCCCCGTCACATTAGAGCTTTAGACCTATAAAATAAGCTAAAATACTATAATGTTTTTAGAGCTCTAAAGTTTAGAGAAGGGGATCTAAACAGGCCCTAAGTTGACAAATTAGTAAGACATGATATATGTGTACCTGTTCTGTCTCCTCTTCTCCTTCCTCCTTCCTATAGATGATCTGGCCTCGTCTGCCGTCAAAGACAACGATTTCTGTGCCTTTGACATGAAGATCAGCATGTATGGCCAATAGCTCCACCCGAGGTTGACCGTGGCCCTGGCATCGTAGATCAAGATCCCCGTTGTCACCGGCCTCCCCGGGTTGGCTAGCAGAGCCACCGCTGCTGTCACCATCACCGGCCTCTCCAGGTTGGCTAGAAGAATCGCCACCACTGCTGCTGGTGTCGTCTCCGGCCTCATCGGCTTGGCTAGCAGGGCCGCTGCCGCTGTCGGCATCACTAGCCTCCTCTGATTTGCTATCACGGCCGCCATTGCTGCCAGCATCGCTAGCCTCCTCCGATGATTTGCTATCACGGCCGCCATTGCTGCCAGCATCGCTAGCCTCCTCCGATGATTTGCTAGCAGAGATGCCACCAATGCCAATGTTGCAGGCCTTCTTGTGTTGGATTTGTGGGCTCCCATTGCTGCCATTGTTGAATCCCCTTTTACGCTCGCGGCCACCTCCGCTTTGGCTAGGAGGGCCGCCACATCCTTTGGTATTGTGGCCACCTCTGCTTTGTCCAGGAGGGCCGCGACCACTGCCAGTGTTGCCGGGCTTATTAATAGAATCTCCATCGTTGTTGACATTGCCAGGCTTCCCACGTTGATTCTTCTTCTTTTCTTCTTTTTTAGCCTGGATCACTTGTATGGGTGTTGTTGAGCACGAGGTAAAGAGTTTGTAGCTCCATAATGGGGTGCGGTTGCCAATTCTGTGTGCTCACATTGCTGGCAGTACCCTCGGGTCTTCCATGCCATTAGCTTGCTCGACATTTTCCCATGTTCCCTAGACGTTCTCAGTCATCAATTGCTTGGCGAATCCCGTGCCGGTGCTCCACCCACGTGAAAAGGAGTCGTGGGGAGGATTCATCCTTGCGGACTCGCAGACCATGACGATCAGGCCCGCCAGTGCCACCCCGGGCCTCAGATCGATACCAGCCACCGGATTTGGGTGGCTCGACAGCACGCGCACGGCGTTCTTCGCAAAATCACGGCCCAAATGAGCCGCCTCCAGTTTGTGCACGGCATGATCATTACTTTTGGCTCCCAGCATGGACATGTAACTGACGCCCCATCTTGAGAGTTCGGGATCGCGTCCATTAGTAATTGGGAGCAGTATATTGGTGGCTGCATTCCGGTTGTCGTCGAGCAGCTGGAACGAATCTCCTTGCTGGTTCATGAAACCAAGGACGTACACGTTGTCATCCCTCATGAACAGGGTTGTCCACGACGTTTCCTCTCCCTCCACTGCTTGCAGCGTGACGTGAATCCACCTCGCCGGTTGTTCATCAGCACGCTGCTTGGCCAGCACTGGATGATCTCCGGTTTCGGAGAGATTTGGGTCTTTGTGGCCGCCCAAGATATCCTCACTGTCTGGATGCTCGGCGAGTTTGCGACGTAGATCCGTCATGAATGAAATGAATGAAATTTCATCTCCGATGGTATACACCAGTTCAGCATGTACTGCAACAATAATTAAATTAACACATGAGAAAAATAACCCAATATATACATGTACATGCACGCACGCACGCATAGACCAAGTTATAGTTTTGAACTTAATTTGTAGCAAATTAATTACCCACGTATCGTCTCATCAGAGATATCAATAAATTATTACTCACTTTCGACGTTATTAAAAGTAAACTAAATTAACTTCGAAATATGCATCAAAATTACTTACATTTGTCGTTTTAGAAAAAAGTCTCAAAACGACCTTTTTTAACATAAACTATATCATTATGAATGCGAGAACTTATGAGTATATCGATTTTCATATTAAATATATGCCTCAAACTATGTTTCGTTGACAGCAAAAATGTTAGCACACGTGCAATGGGCTCCAACATGAAGTTCCCGACGTCAAGACGACCAAGAAATACATTTGAATCATCAAATTTGGAGTTCAAATGAAGAAAGGATGATTTGGGGGTCTGTCTGGCTTCTCTGACCCTGTCTGGCAAGGGCCGTTCAGCCCCACGAATACTGGCTAGGCCAGTTTGCCTGGTCTGAGACCGCTTCGAGTTTAGCTCGGTCCTAGCTCATGTTTTGACGTGGAAAAATTGTAAATTATGTCTTGGATATGTTTCTTAATGGGATAAGGCCATCTCCCTCTCTATATATTGGAGGATCATGGCCAGTTGAGGGATGCAACTTCCAATCAATCAAAAAAACATCTATTACCCTTTTTTATTTATCCTAGCTTTTCCAACCCCTGCCGTTCGGCGCGTCTCTCGATGAGATTCGGTGACGTTCTAGGTGGCCTTTGCCGACCTTAGGACAACCTCAACGTGCCCCTCCCTGAGGGATCTTCCCGAGAGGTGTTCTTGAGCTTTTCAGGCGAAGAACGGGCATCGAATCGGCTCTACCAACCGGCTGGTCGGTCTTACTGATCTCGGACGTCCTTGTTGCGTTATAGGTCGTGTGCGACCTTGGACAAGCTAATCTTTGCTGGTGTGTGATCCAAATCGACGTCAACACACTTTTAGGTGACTCCGCTGGGAAAAGAAGATCAATCTACAAGCAACGTGTCTGAAGAACACAACAAGAAGGAGGGTGATCCCACGGATCCATTCAACCCCGACAATATCATTCATCCTACGACGATTGATCAACTACTAGAGGATCTCCGTAAGATGGTGGAGGAGTAGAACGCTACTAACCTACAAGCCGCTCTTGCAGTTGTTTGCTAGATCGGCGAGGAAAACAATTCAAGGTAGTCAATCAGGTTGCTCATTAAACCACTGCTGAACCCAAGGTAACACCACCCGTGATTAATACATCTTCTGTTGTTACCATGGAACAACTCAATAAAATGATGGTGGATTGTGATGCGGCTATGATAAATACGTTTCATAGTATGCAATACAATGCTAGTCTTAAGAAACCTACGGATTATGGACCTGTTATGCCTAGTGTGTCTGTATTGGTGTCTTCTTCTCGATCTTAAGACCACGGATCCTTCCTTTGGCATGCCGATGAACTACTTTAAGGGTGATAGGATCAATTAGCCGACTAGAGGGGGTGAATAGTCTTTTCTAAAACTAATTATGTGCCGACTAACCGAAACAAATACGAAAATAGACTAATCGGTCTAGCCAAGACTACCCCTCTATCTATGTTCACAAGCACCTTACAAAGATCCTAATTTAGCAACTAAGGTGCCGAGCTAGAGAGAGCTCACCTACACAAATCTCGTTGGCAAGGTCACACAAATCTAAGCAACTAGTACAACAAAACACACCAGGAGCTCCTACTCATACTAGTTAGCAAAGTGCACAAAGCCTAAGCCACACTAAGACTACTCAACTAGCAAAGCTACACAAGCTAAACTAGAGAGCAACAACTACCTAGTTACACAAACTAAGCAAGGCTACTTAGCTACACAAAAACAACAACACTAGCACAAGTATGTACAAGTAAAACAAGCTAGTGATAAGGATTGCAAACTATTGACGGTCGTTAACCCTCAAAATAAACCATCAATATAACATGAAAAGCTGAATAAATATGATCACCAACATAGGCATAGGGGTTTAAACTAACAAATTCCACAAGTGTTGCTGAATCTGTGTCTGCAGGAGAATTTAATTAGAAAACAGGCAAAGTGGACCTATCCGTCAGAGCAAATCACAATCATCAGTGACGAAACCGACTTAGAGGACCTCCAATCCACCATCCAGGACAGATCATCAAAGATCGGGCTGAGAGGAGCCTGGGTGGGGCCGGCCGGCCCATGGGGCCCGCTGGTCAGCCCCCGCTTGTACGCCGGTGCTCCACCGCCTTTAATGATCAATCTTAACCGTGTATCAAGGTCGGTTCTTAAATTTATCGTGTGCGAACAATGTGGTTCTTAAATTTATTGTTGAATTAATAATGCTTATGTTCCTTAGCCATTTTAGTCTATGCTTAGCACAAATTGACGGACTAGTGTGTGCGTAGTACTTTTTACAAGAAATACAAAAAAAAAACAGGGATCAGCGGTGTGGCAATGATATATCATATCATAAAAAATGCAATATTATTTTGAAAATGGTCATACTTTAAAGGATTGAATGCACACTTCAAAGAAAAGGGATTACCGTTGAGCACGAGGTAGATGTCACGTAGCTCCGAGTCGGGGCGCCGTTCCGCATAGTTTCCTCTCTTCCAATGCCTCAGACGCCTTGACATCTCTACATATTTCCACACGTAATCTGTCATCAATTGCTTGGTGAATCCTGTCCCGGTGTCCCAGCCATGTGCAATGGCGTCGCGCACAGGATTCATCCTTGCAGACTCGGAGACCATGAACTTCAGGCCCACCAGTGCCAGCTTGGGTGTCATCTCGATGCCATCCACCTCGTGTGGGTAGTGCGACAGCAAGCGAACGGCGTGCGTGGCGAAGGTCTTGCCCAGGTTTGCGGACGTCAGTCTATCCATGACTTCCTCCTCCTTTCTGACGCCTAGTATGCTTTTGTAGCTGTTGCCCCAGCCTAGAAGTACTGGCTTGTATTCTTGTGGGAGGATCCGACGGGCGCTTCTCTTTCGGTCGGCAAAATCATAACAGACTCCCGACTGGTTGATGAAGCCGATCACATCCACGTTGTCATCCCTCATGAGTAGGGTTGCCGATGACGACGATTCCTCGCCCTCCACCACTTGCAGTTGCAGCTTGATGCGAATCCACCTCACCGGTTGTTCAGCACGTGGCTTCACGAGCAGTGGGTGTTTTCGGCTACTCGAGATATTTGGGTCCACGTGGCGATCACAGATATCCTCACGGTCTTGGTGATCAGCGAGGATGACACATAGATCCTTTATGAATTCAGTGAACGACGACCTTTGATCGTCAACGGTGTACGACAGTCCAGCTGGAGGTTGATCCTCCGCCATTTCGACGTCCTGCAGTTGTGATTTATTAGTTACTAGTGTTTAGAATAGAGTGCTTTGATCGTAAAGCAAGATACTCAGACAAATAGGAATGTAATCAGTAGTTTCATTAATCTCTGTTTGTGAACGAGGGCTCGCTCAGTGGTGTGCCAACCACCGGCGTTCACCAGGGTCTTTACCCATCTCCTGTATATAGCCACAAGCGCACACATACGAGGGTGCTTGGTTTCCGGCCATAGCACTCTATGCCACAAAGTCTGGCAGCCACAGATATCGAAGTGACTGTTTGGTTGGTGGATACGCGTAGGCAGCCACGGAAAACCGTAGTGCAAATCGGATGGAATCTCGCCACACTTTGTGGCGGCCATTTTTTTCCGCCCCAACTGCGGCAACCAAACAACCCCTATATGCTAATATGCCACAATGGTCAAGTGACACGTCGGTCACGCTCAGAGTCTCGGGATCTTCGGGTACCTTTTAGCCGCGTTAGGTATCTATGTGTAGTCAGTGGCGGATGCACGTTCAACCTGTGGGTTTTTGATTGCGGGATCCACCATTGTGTGTAGTTGTAGGTTTGTGTGTGTACATTGTGTGTGAGTGTGTGAGGTGTGCGTCGAACCCGTGTGTCCAAGGGACGTGTCCGTTCGGTTCCTGTCTACGAATGAGATCAGCGGTTCGTTTCGCAACCAGTAAAAGAAGGAAAACTAACAATGAATTAAATGCCTTTAATGTTCATGTACTGTGGTCGCTAATCCCTCGAAATTTTACCTTCACTGGTGCTTCCTGATTTGCTGCAGCATCACAGATTCCCAGCTTGCCAATCGCTGGGCTACATCTACTTGCTGGAAACCCCGGCCCGACCTGCAGCTCACCGTCACCGGCCGACTTCACGTCCAACATCTCCTGGTCAAGCGTATCTCCCATGGTGAATTCCTGTGCCAGTACATGAATTTAGTTAGTTCCTGCTACTACTATATTCACTGAGTGATAACAGGTAAACCTAGAATTTAGACCATGCATGTTTGTCTTTACCACAGCTGTTGCTAAACATTAATTACCCAGTGTTGCATCAGAATAATCATTGTTTGTCATATATTGTCCTTATATACTCCCTCCCTCAGTCCCATAAAAATTGTTACTCTTCCAAACATTTTTAATTTTGACTAAATATATAGATGAAAATATTAATATTTAGAGTTTAGTATCATTAGATAGATCGTTGAATATACTTTTATAATAAACTTATTTAGCGATACAAATATTGTTAATATTTTCTAAAACCTAGTCGAACATGAAAAAGTTTGACCAACATATTTCACAGATGGAGTATACCTTACGGTAGCTCAACCTTGTTACTAAGGTGGTATGCGCAGGGAGAAAGAAAAGCAGCAGAGGTGCAATACAATGCAGCACCTGTGCTAGACATGAAAATTTTGGCACCGAAGCTTGAGTTGGCAACAGGTTCCTAACATGAAAAATCATTTTCTTCTAGAGAAAACCAAAAGAAGACCGGCACCACCTGCCAGAGTGCTGGGCAAGACCGCAAGAGACGGATACAGTGGAAAGATTGTTTACTTGTTTATACTTTCCTATACATTAGAGTGAAATTTCCTAAGTTAGACACTCTGACGTGGCATTATCTTTGAACCGTTGTATCTTCCAAACGTTAAGGTTGCCCCTAGATATCAGCCGTACTCAGCTTATTCTCTCTTACAGAATACTATTGAATCAGTTGAAATCATCCGTAAAACGTATCAGCCAAACAGCCCCAAGAGTTTGGCTACATCATGTGGGATATGTACTCTGTAGTTACAACTCTGGCATTAACGAAATCGCTGCCACAGAAAATTGGTACATTAGTACACATAGCAAACAGATAAATAATTAATAAACCTCAAAACTATGTGCATACATATTACTATGAACCTACATATTACTATGAACCTCAAATATTCTTTGAGATCCATGCACATGAGAAAACAATCAAATTCTGTCAGGTGACTGGTTGAATCTCTCTCTTTTTTAAACGCAAGTGGCCCTTTCAATTAAAAAGAAAGAGTCATATATACAGTGAGGGGCAAAGAGCGCAAAAGACACTGGCTGCACGCCTCAAAACTATGTGACTGGTTGAGTCTCAGAGAAGGCTAGAGGGTGATGTCATAATTGCACATTACCACACTTTATGTTACAAATTAGACGACCCCAACGGAGGCTCAAATTTAATCCTTACCAGACATACTAGGGAAAAATAAATCAAAGAAATTATCACAGAAAATCATTAACATCTTGACATCAATTTCATATAATCTAGTAATCATCAGTGATAATGATAGCCATTAATTCTGTTCTGTTTTCGAAAAAAACTACTCGTCGTTATAAATAAAATAGCTCAAAATAATCCCTTTATTTGCATCTAAATTACACACATGTAAATATCTTCGGAGACAAAAATATTGTTCACATCATTCATGGATATAGATATACATTATATCTAAATACATTTTACAAATATTATGTACTACAAAAGCCGGATGGAGTACCCAAAGAGGGCAATTGAAGCTTGATTTATGCAGATTTGGAAACCACAAGTCATCTTACTATTAGTTGCAGCAGGATAACTATGCTCTCTTGTTCTTCAAAAACAAAAGGGAAGAAGAAAAAGATTTTGAGTCCATTTTTCCTATTGTCATCCTGCGCAGGCTAAATACATCAACGTAATTCAGATGTATCATGTACCCCCGGTGGCGGATCTAGAAATACATGTTATGAGAGACTTATTCTTATTATTTTGGACATTTAGTCTCTTCTTCTAAACTTTAATGAGTATAAATTTGTAGCCAGCCTTAGGAGCGGCTCCATGCTTCTAGCGACGGTAGCGGGGGTTCAAGCCCCGGCCGGCCCGGTACTAGATCCGACCGTGAGTACCCCCCAAATCCTTCGGCTAGCAGCGCATGCGCACCCCATAGTGATTGGGCGCTGGTAAGCTTTAAGAATGTATGCACAACAAGATGTAGGAGCTGGTATTTATCAATTAGAAACACATTGGAGATATTGACAATGCAAAAAGCGACAACTAGCCGGGTAGTAGGTGATGGAGACGGGGGAGACCTCTACGCAGCCTGAGGCTGCTAGCCGCTGCGCGCCTTCCGCTCCCAGAGATGGGAATGGGGATGGCTTTCGTGGTGGACGCACAGGCAAGGAAACATGTGTCGAGAAATGTATCTACCCCTGGAGCTCCATTATTGAGGCGCAGTTTTCAAGCCACCGAACCATGTTGAACCGTCGCCATCATGTACGATAAGGCTGCACCACTGCATGCTGGAGGGCCTACTGCTCGACTTAGCCTCGTTTAGTTCCGCCGAATTGGCGCCGGCAGGAACACTTCAGTAGCCACAGTGCCGTTTTATTTTTATTTGGTAATAATTGTCTAAATGTTGACTAATTAGGTTTAAAACGTTCGTCTCGCAAAGTATAACTAAACTGTGTAATTAGTTTTTAATTTCGTCAACATTTAATACTCTATATATGTACCGCAAGTTTGATGTGATAAAGAATCTTCTTTTTACATAGTACCAAATTCTGGAAATTGGAGGAACTAAACAACCCCTTTGTGTCTGCCCAGACAACAAAAGCTTATTGAGGCGTAGTTTTCAAGCCATCGAACCACGTTGAACCGTCGCCATCATCTACGATAAAGCTGCACCACTGCATGCTGGAGGGCCTACTGCTCGACTTTGTGTGTACCCACACAACAAAAGAAATTCACCAGCCAACCAATGTAGCGGAAGCCTAGACAAATTTTATCGAGAACTAAATCGAACTAACCGAGAATAACCAAACTAACTGAGAACCAAAATTCTTAGGAACCAAACTTTATTCGGTTAAATCGGTTCCTTCTTTCGGTTAACCAAAATAACCGAAGAACCGAAGGCCCAACATGAACTACTGCTTGACGCCTTGACCCCAAGCGAGTAACCCTAGCCACTCTAGTCTCCACCTTGAGACCCGCGCCGCATCCTCACCCGCGCCGCATCCCCACGCGCGCCATCCCGGCCTCCCAGTCCGGTGCCGCATCCCCACCCAGCCACCCGCGCCGCATCCCCACCTGCGCCCCTGCCTGCCGCGGTGGCGCCCTGCCCTACTGCGCCTGCGGGATCCCCGCCGACCGCTGGCGCCGCCAACCCGCCACAGCCCAAGCTCGCAAGGCCCTCTCGGTCCGCAGTCCGCACGTCACCACTCACGAGCGCCCTCCACCCCAAGACGGCTACATCCATTGCCTCCTGCAGTGTAAGTATTTTGCTGACATATATGATTCATGATCTGAATGTATGTGTCACTTCAATTATTTTTTCAGATGTCTCAGCTTGAGGAGGACATTGACCAAGAGATCAGTAATTGGGTTGAGAGCCATGGGAATGAAGAGGATTTTGTTGGTGGAGATGGTGGTGATGCTGGGAAGGAGGTCATCAATGTAGACGCTGAGGAGGAGAAGCCGAGGAAACAGATAGCGGCTAGATCCAACATGTGGCAACACTTCGCCAAGATCAAGGTTGATGGTGTGGTGGTCAAGGGGAAATGCAATTATTGCAGCAGTGAAATCATGGCACATTCAGTTTATAATGGTACGTCTGTCATGTGTAAGCATTTTAACACTTGCAAGAGTAATCCTCATAGGGCTAGTGATGATGAAAAGCAAAGTGTTTTGCAAGTAAATCAAGGCAATAGTTTAGGCACTTGGAAGTTTGACCCTGAATTGCTTAGGTCTGCCTTTGCTGAAATGATCATAGAAGATGAGAAACCATTTGCAAAAGGTGAAAAGCCTGGTTTTAGAAAGTTCATGGCTCTTGCCTGCCTCGGTTCAATAGTTGGTCGGTTAGTTCAGTTGGAACTGAGAACCGAACCGAACTAACTGAAACCGAACTTGGTCGGTACCGAGTTTTTTGAAGAACCGATCGGTACCGAGTTTTCTGAGAACCGAACTTCTTCAAAAACCGAAGAACCGATCGGTTCGGTTCGGTAAAACCGAACGCCTAGGCCTAGCGGCCGCAGAGTTTGAACGAATGGTTCTGGTTGTCTTGTGTCAGGCTTGTTCCAGCCAGTTGAGAATCATTGCCCCTCCGTCGCAGAAACCTAAGTGAATCCTTCGTCCCTATCCCACCGTGCCTGCCACCTTCCCCCACACCCGCCTTCCGGCCGCGTCGTTGCCACCTCCCCGCCCACAGCCCTCCCCACGCCGCCGCTCCACAGTCCCCTCCGCCGCCCTCTACGTACGCAGGCTGAGACTGCTAGCTGCTGCGCGCTTCCAGTCCAAGGGACGAGATCTTATGGCTTTCGTCGTGGACGCTGAGAGAAGTATGTGTCGAGTTGATATGCAGATTAGCCCTGGCCAGCTAATAGAGATACATGTGTGTATACCTATGGTCCATGGACCCCTATTATTGAGGTGCAGATAGCCCTCGGCCACGATTAACAGAGGCGGGCCTCATAAGAGGTCCGTCGGCCTCCATTTTCAGAGGCGGGCCACTGTAAATTGATTCTAGAAGACGATCATTTTTTACCACCTCCGTAAATCGATTTTATGAGACGGACAATCCTAACCGTCTCCGGAAATAAAATGTCCGCATCTGTAAATGCATTTTGCAAGACGGTTAATTGTGACCGCCTCCGTAAATGAAAGCGTCTGCCTCCGAAAATCCTCAGGCATTTTACGAGGCGGTTGGATTTTATGACCACCTCCGTTAATGTTTGTGCAGTGTCTCGCAAAATTATTTTTTAGTAGTGTTTATACATTTTAACTGAAACGTTTAGCATGTCTATATTGACAATACAATCGTTATTGCACATATAACTCTTTGATTAGAAAATTCAAACATCTTCATGGCCTTTGAGATTTCTTTGGAGTAATAGTCATTATAAGACTTAAATATTAATATTCTCTTAAGATCATCACTACTACGCATCCAAGATCTTCTTTCAAGGTCTACCACTGACCTTAAGCAAGTGCTGCGGGTTTTAAATAAGTATTTATGCTATTGTGGTACTTAAGAGTGTAGTCTACGACTTAATGTCCTTATTTTATAATGTAAAAAAATCAGTGTTAACAAAAGATATAATAAGCACAAGGATAAGGTCCTTATTTTTATAAAGTTAAAAAATGAGTGCTAATAAAAGATATAATAAGAACAAGAGCTGCGATTTAATTTGAGGGGAAAAAATCTTACCAATCAATAATTTAGATTCATGACATCATAAGATATGGGCTACAACAAGAGTCGTCATAGTTTAAGCTAAGGTGTCAACTAAATGCATATTGAAGATACATAGAGGTACCAAGAAAATAGAAAAAAATATGGATATGAATGAAAAAACATATAAATTATAATTAAGTTTATCATAACTAGACAGAGACTACGGAATATCTATTATGTATATTGCGTTAGAAAAGGAACAAAGAGAAAAACATACAATTCAATATACGTACATTTTATTAGTTACTTGTATTAAACAATAAGTAATGCTTATGTTTCATAAAATCTAGCCCATGTGAGAGCACCGTAAAGCTGGGAATGGTTTGGATTGAAACCGGGTTACGTGGTTTGGTTTTACCTTTGGGTCTTGTTTGGATGGGGCAAAGCAGTTTGAGCACACAAACGGTTTGGTTTGGACTGATTTCAGGATTCCTACAGTTTGTAACCAATCGATGGTGCATGCTACGAGAGAATAGCTAGCTAGCTAGTCAAGAACATCTTCATTAGGTCAGAGTAGACACCACCCGCATGGCCGCATGCATCGCTCGGTACTCCATCTCGTGCTGCGGCTGTGGCACCGGCGCCGTGGAGGCCGACACATTGACGCGCACGACGTTGGATCAGGCTGCTTCAACTATTCTTTTGTTGCGCTGCGTCAAGTGGTAACGATCTATGATCTCCTACTCGCATGTTGTTCTAGTAGAACACGGTAAAAAATTTATTTTATTCTAGCGTAGCTGCTAACAACAGCTTAGTACTTACTTTTCTAAGCTTAATGATTGGATCATGCCTTCTTTCATTCATAACAACAGATAAGCTGTTCCATTCACAGCTTTGTAGCAACCTGTGATAGGAGGGGAAATCTCCATCCCACTCAAAAAGTAGTATAACCAAGGGAAGAGAGCATGAAGCAAGGAAATGCTAATAATTGTAATCCGTGTGTGTTTAGAGAAATCTATTTAAGTGCAAATAATAAGAAATAGCAGGAAATTTTCAAATTTAGGCCTCGTTTATTTCAAGCTTATGCTAGCCTTTTGCAACATAGAAGCAGGAAGTGGAAACAAATTAATTATACAAACCTTAAAAAAACCACGTGTGGTGTAAATTCAACCAACATCATGGAGTATCTACGTTCCATACGGTCCTATTTGGCCGGGTTAGATCCCAAGTCATCTACTCCGAATTTGTTTTGTACAGACACTAACACAGAGATCCATCTATAACATGCTTAATCACGGATCAGCAAAGCAGAGGTTACTAGCTCAAGGCATGCAGTACGGAAGTGCTTTTGCCATGGATGGAGAGAAATCAGTGGCAGAATCGATCACTAACCTGTTGGACAACTGATCAGGCTGGCACGGAGATCCAATTCCAAAGCTGCTGCCTTCGGAACCTGAGAAGAATGGGGCTCGCTTTCATCGTGCGTTGACGCGGTGGGTATGGACTACTATGGTCTATATATGGAGGAGCCATCCAGGGGGGAGGCAAATTCTGAGAGACTCACCCCTTCCTTCTTCTAAAGAGACCTCCCTCCTTTGCTTGCACGTGGCATACACCAATCTCAAAGCAACCTGTGGGCCTTCCCATTTTATCCTAGCTAGTGACGCCGTTAGCACAGCACAGGCAGGGGGCGGGCTGCTGCAGACCTGCAGCTGTCTTCCAGGGAAAGCCACCGACAGAGCTAATGTCCCTTTCAGTGGAAGCTTCACAGCTGCTTCAAGATAGGCTGGAGAACCAAAATTAAAAAGAAAAGGAAGTAGAGGTCAGCAGCTTATCCATCTTCATGCTCGCCGCTAAGTCTCGACAGATCGCCGCTTGCCCCTATGTTGCCGCCAACTGTTCGTGATGATGTGGGTGAAATCTCTTGCCACAACTTTGAGGATGGTGGTGGAGATTTCAACTACGATTATGAGAAATCTGAAGAAATTGCTTCAGCAGATCCGGAGGTCAGTCATACATATTTCTATGAAAAAGTAATTCATAAGTAATTTGCTACAAAGGATGCTCTCGGTAGAAGTAATTATTGATATGCGATATTTGGTTTTGATGTATGTAGGGTAATGACCAAAGTCTCTCAAATGAACTTGTGCCGAACGTTGGCGTGACTTTTACTTTAGAGGAAGATGCACACAGATTTTATAATGCATATGCTGGAAAAATTGGGTTCAGTATGAAGTGTCACACAAAACATAGAGCAGATGGCACATTATCTTCAAAGTACTTTGTTTGCAGTAATGAAGGTCATAAGAACATTAATCCAAAATATCAACCAAAGAAAGAACGCGCTTCAACAAGGACACGTAGCAATGCTCGTGTTCAATTCTATGTTTCACGAGAAGGAATCTGGACGAGGCAGAAAGTCATACTCCCACACAATCATAGCTTTGTAAGCCCTAACAAAGCACACATGCTTAGATCGCAGCGGCGTATGACAAAAAGCGGATGAACACATAATCAGCAAAATGCGTCAAGCTGGAGTCAGACCAACTGAAATATATGACTTTTTTCAACGGTGGTCAGGTGGAGGTGAGAATGTGCAATTCTGGAAAATGGATTGCAATAACTACTGCTGTTCTGCTACATGGTCAATATATGAAAACTTAGAATACTAGTTGTTAGTCCTGTGGATCCAAACAAGACCTTAGTTGGGTATTCAGCTGATAATTAGTTAAATTATTAGCTAGCCCATTTGGATTCAAGGAACTAATTATTAACAACTAACTACTAGCTTTATGGATCTAAATGGGACTAAGGCTGTTTCCAAGATGTTGCGATTGCTGATGGCTTCTCGGAAATGGAAATCCCTCGCTGGGGTCTTGGGCTACGGCTGCTCGACTTTTCTTTCCACGTCGCTGGCGCTGTGCCTGTGCTGCGACAACTGCTACTGTAGTTTGGCATCTTCGGTCTAGCGGCACTCCAGGTAAAATCATAGCGTCGTCATATGCTAGTTTAACTGCATGACGCAGGAGCCGATGGAGACTGGAGCGGCAGCAGCAGAGCAGAGATAGTTGGCTTCTGGCTTCCTGCAAGGACTTATCAGGATTCTGAATTTCTGATGATGTGTCCATCACCTGGAATAGAAACTCAGTATTGCCAGGTAGACAGGCCGCAGCGCGTAGCAGGACGGCAGATCATTCATCTTCCTGCCCTCTCCTCTGCGTGGCCTGATTGATCGACCCGCCATGTTATGGTAACATGTCATGGTCCCTGAACAGAACGGATTAGGTGATGGTCTAGTGATGACCATGAGACGCGTACACACACACAGTGACCCAGCATGGACCATCTGTACTATGCCACTGACACACAGTGGCCTGATTGATCGACCCGCCATGTTATGGTAACATGTCATGGTCCCTGTAGAACGGATTAGGTGATGGTCTAGTGATGACCATGAGACGCCATCGGTGGTGAATCAACTCGTACACACACAGTGACCCAGCATGTACTATGCCAAGTTGCGTGCGGTTCACCGGCAGGCGATTAAAAGGCCGGGCCACTGATTAATCCGCGTTAGCCAAGGCCAACGCCTCTCGAAGAAGCGGACGCGCACGATAACGACACGATCGCGACGTACTTGCGCAACGGTTTCTCAGGGTACCGTGGTTGCCTGGCAAGTCGAGTAGGAGTACATCACTTCGGCGAAAAAAACTACTACTAATGCCTGCACAATGATGTTCAGTTTCAACTTCAAGAGCATAAGCAACTCTATATATGTCATCCATGTCCTCCGTCACTGTAAGGTTTCAGAGAAGTGTTGTTTCGTAAGCTGTCCATTTGCAGGCTAAAGGCTACGCGGAGGATCAGCGTATTTTACCGCATGATGATGGGCCACATAAGCACTATGTTCTACTCATCTACTTTTCAGCCGACTAGTGCTTATTTCGGCTTATTCTCCCTCACAGAAATATTATTGAATCAGCCGAAATCAGTTGAAATGGGACCTAAGGGCCTGTTTTAAATTATAAGACGGTACAACTATTAGCTTTATGATCTAAATGGGACCTAACGGTCTATTTGGATACACATAGCTATTTACTAAAAAGAACGTACCCAGTGCAGAGAGCTCCCGTACTGTGTTGGGTCTAGACAAGGGTGTTAAAGAGGAGAGCTCCACTACCTCTTGGAAGCATAAACCCACTGTTAATATACTCATGAAACAACAAAAAGATATAGTGCAACAAACACAAGCAGCCTGTTCGGCTGGTGCTGATACGATTGTATACGATCGTGGATTATTACCGCTGACTGGTTTGGTGTGAAAAAAAAATACTGTTATGACTAAAAATTTACGATCGTTTACGACCAAGCGAACAGACTGAAGAATGCTCAAGAAAAATTGTAAAAACGGCATGGTGGAAAAGGTACCAGCAGAGCGGCATCAGTACAACTGTATAGGTCTACATCCAGCACGCTACAGAGGCAACCTCTAAAAACAATCCCATGGAACAAAAAAAATACAGAAACGTTCAAGGTACGATGACTTATATCTTTCACTACATTTATAGTAGAGTTGTCCAAAGGAAGAGGTCAAATTTTACCTTGTTAATATTTACGCTTTTCTTGCAAAGGGTCGTTGATAATTACAGGAATATAATGGAAGCAGCATCTGTTTGAACTGTTTACTCTCATTAGTATCCAGGAAATTATTACATGCCATTGGCTGTATCAAGTAAGGTAGGTAGTGCTCTTTCTTTTAGCTCCAGTAGTTCAAGACACCATGCCCGTATCAATTTCCACGCTCACATGTGGACTACCAAAATGATGGAGACCGGAGGCAGCAGTACAAAATCTGGAAAGATGAAAGGAATTATAATATAGGGGGGTGTCTAACACATAATTAACACAATGCTGACATGTATATGTTGAAGTAAATGACTTATCAGGAACATTGAAATTGTACGGTTAAAATGGTTGGAGAGCAAATTTATCTGGTAAAGAAACCCACGATGTGGTGTAGTAAAACTAATACATTAAGATGGATAGTAGCTCATTATGCAGACCTCAAATCTTCTGAATAAGGCCTGGGCCTCTGCATTCGTCTTACGGAAGAGCCGCTGCTGAGCACGGGCCAAGGCTAGGTGATGTGTGCTATTCATATGGATCTGAGGTGAACACGATGGATGTTTTAACTCTAAACTCTAGAGGAGTGAGGTGAGTTCCTGGAGTTCGCAGAGGACGTTACCTAGATGCTGCAGGGAAGCAGCGCTGATGTAGCTAGTGCAGGAAACCCCTCCATGGCCACGACCGCACGATACCGAGGTGGGCCTGCGGTCACACTGACGCCAGTTTTGCGCCACCCCCAACGCTTCTCCAGCCATAGCCGTGGTCCGGCCGTCGCATATGGCCAGGCATGTATATCTTGAGCAATAGTATTATTCCTTGCTGCACATGGAGAGATTGTATTTTTAGGTAGCAGGCAACGATGGTACCTGCAATGCAGTATAGCAAACATAACTTCGACGATGCAAAAACTATAGATGTCTTGGTTTGGATCAAGATCTAAATATTATTTGCTTTTAGTTTTTATGACCAAGGCACAACTAACTGCAAAAGAAAAGGGTGCATTGAAAAGTTACAAACCTGAATTGGAGATGTTACGACATCATCACTGGTCCCATTTGCCAATCTGCCTTTGTGAGCGCATATCAGGATGTTGTCTATGGCACTGAATCTAGGGACATGAGGGCCAGCATCATAAGGTGGTTGCGGGAACAGAGCCTTTTTGGCGAAGTTTCAGAATCAGAGTCGAACTTAGAAGAGAAGGGATGGTGTCTGACTGCTGTAGCCTTATTTTACCGCCACAGATACCTGAGCGTAGATTGGTAGTACCTATGGATATTCTCGGCGAAAGATTCGTAAGTGGATCTCAGACAATCCCTTTGAGCAGAGGTTGTATCGGCCTGCACTATATGAATTGAAGGGAAGAGGAAGACAGTCCAAAAATGTTTTGGACACAAAGGATGCAACTGTGAAGGTACCACACAGTTAACATTTTAGCTCAGATAACAATCATCCATTGATACTGTCAGCAATGTAACAAAATCAGTTAGGGTGTTTACACTGAAGCAGAAACAATTGTCTGAAGAGATCATGAAAGTATGCATTGACAAACAACTACAACCACTACCTAATCCAGTGAAGAGAAGGTACCATGGATAATATGCAGTAAGTGGTTACCAGGCTATGTCCCATCTATGCGATACAAATCTATGGTTAAGGGAGAAGGATTTGTGACTCAGAAGAGAATGGATGAAAAAACAATCGCAATTTTTTTTTGGCCTGTCAAGGTTACTACGCCAAACAATTCAACATACTTCAAGCAGCACAATTTATCTGGCATTTAGAAAATTGGATAAGAAAGACAATGTCACCCACATAAACTCTATTGTCGGGTGCCATTCCATCAGATAGCTTGAGAGCATGTAGATCAATGCATGTGGAGGCTACTATGACTGCTACTCAACATCAGAAACTGCATCTAGTTAGGCTCCTTATCACCAGAAATGTGCAGCAGGCTATTCTTGTGAAAGTTTTGAGTAAAAAAATATCTCAAGCCTAAGGATGAGGAAGAGAAACCTAGACAAAGAGCAAAATCGAAGGAGGAACCATAAATCAGAGAGCACTCATTGGCTCGTGTAGCAGGGGCGGAGCTACAGGGTGGTCCCTGTGGGCCGCGGACCACCCTGTAGATTTGGCCCAAAGTCTAATATCCCTCGGTATTTTGGCCCAAAGCCTATTCGCCTGTGCTGCCGATCGAACCTGGTGGAAGACTCGAAGCGACGTCTGCAACGCAAGACCGCGACCTGCCCCTTGGTTTCTGACTCCAACCGCTCGACTCGACGGACTGCAGCGTTGCAGTTGCAGCAGCGGAGCGCCGGAGCGGCCGCCGCCCGCCGGCCAGACGTCGGAGTCAGAGGCTAGCAACGCACTTCAGTACCTGTATGTTGATCCTGATATCCTTTCTTTACCAAAGTTCTATCACGTCTCTCTTTGGGATTAAGCCTTAAACTGCTAAACAGGAGACAATCAACGATCTAGTGATCTGCAGTTCAACTTCAATTCACGGCACATCCCAGTTTGCAGTTCGCCACTGCCGCGGTATGCAGAAATAATTTAGTTTCTATTTCATCGCAATTTTAAAATTTTATTGTAGCACTGAAATGATTTAAATATTTAATTAAAACATTATATCATTGGACATTGGGATTATTTATTTCTCTTTCAGATTTGTAAAAAATGAAGAGTGGTGATATTGTCTCTCTTTTTTAGAAATATGAATCAAAGAAAAAGGCTTCTTCTCCATCTCCGTTCCAGAAGAACAAATTTGTAATATTTCAATTCTATGTTAAGAAAACTATACTCTTCTATTTTATGAACTCTGTATGTCCTTTTATGCTTAATCGCATTTTGTAATTCATATACTTGTGTACTGATGAGTTAAATTTATAATGGTTAAACAAAATTTAGACAATGGACCACCATAGCTATAAATCCTGGCTACGCCACTGTCGTGTAGCACCAATTGGACCTAAAAGAAGCACATTTGGCAATCAAGACTCAAGAACTCAAAATCCTAATGCTCTGACGGCAAATGAGAAGACACATATGAAAACTAAAACCAAAATCAAACTTAACTGAGTCGAATCAGATGCGATACCTTAGCTGAAGACAGATGCCATTCTTAGAGACAGGACATGCAGATGCTATTCTTGGCAGCCAAGGAGCTGAGGCCATCGTTTTCGCTGTGACATGAAAATAATCGACGATTTGTCCTCATGGTATTTAAGAAATGCAGCGAGTACAGCAGTACAACAAAAAAAATCATGGGCACACGCATACCAAAACTTTGAATACCCGGCATAGACGGTGTGGGCGATGGCGAAATATGCTGGAACCTATGGAATCCACAAAAAGATATGAGATACAGTGTTAGGGATCAGAGGTGTAAGGAGATCGGAGTTCGGAGAACCAAAGCTTACCTCAAAAGAAAGACGACACATGAACCGAGGAAATCCCGGGTGGACCCGAGCATGCGACGGAGCGGGCAGCGACCACACCTAGAATCCGCTGCACGACTCGCAGCGACGGCAACCACAGGAAACCACACCCATCGCCGCCGCCGCTGACACAGGATGCGGAGCAAGAAGGCAAACAGGTAGGGAGGGAAACCGTGGGAATCGAGAAAAGGCGAGGAGCGAGCGTACCTCGAGGGAGCGGGCTCGTCGAGGAAGATGACGGCTGGGCGGCGGCCGTGAGCGGAGGGGGCGACGTGCAGGTGACGATGGAGAATCTGAGGAAAGCAAATCTACGACGGGAGAAGGCGGCGAAGCAGAGGCGCGTGCGTCGCGGCGGGGGAGAGGAAGAGGCCGCGGAGCCTGCGAGGCGGCGGGCCGCAACATCCGCGCGTGGGCCGCAAGATCCTCCTCCCGTCACATTTTAACAGATTATTGCATCTGTCAGGTGGGTCCATGCATGGAAAATGTCCAGGCTGCCCTTGACTCACGGTGCCCAACCTCTCCTCCCTCGCTCGCTACTGGTGTCACTGAAGGCCGCCATATTTTTTAGTGGCTCAAAAGGAATTTCGATATTTTATAATGGCTTACATATAAAAGGCTTTAATGAAAACGTGGCGTATGTTTGCTGTGATTGGAAAAGGAACGGATGGCTGGGATGCGTTCAGGGCAACAGTAGGTCTCCTGTCACATGAACAAAGGATCTTAATATTATATGATGATAAATAATATGATATGTATCTTACACAGCTCAGCTCAGTTCGTTAAGGAAATTCATATGTATATTAAATTCTAGACTATAGCAACGCATGAGCACATCTCCAGGTTCAAAAATGAAAAAGAAAAAACAAAAACAAAAACGGACAAACTCGATTGGACTACGGAGGCATAAATATGCTTTGCCTGCTGTGCTATTCAACAAATGGGCTAAACCATGGCACAACCCACACGAAGCTACTGGCGGTTGCTGTGCTGACGAGCGCATGCAGCATCCATGCACAAGTTTTTTTTATCAGACACGCAAGTTTATTTTTCACATGACATATAAATTATATGTCATGTTTATGAATATGTTTTTTAAATTAAAAAATTTGTTAGTACCATTAATTATGAGTTGTTAAGGAAATATTTTTATATACTAAAACATAATATGTATATTTATGGCTCATGTATACTGTCACGATGTGTATGTTTACTTTTATTAAGTTTCAATATAATAACATTTATAAAAGTGTGTAATATAGAAACATATATAGGCTTTATGGTTATTTAAATATTTTTTCTTATAGAAGATGTTGATAATTTAGATGTAGATTTGAGGAGATATTGTATAGGTATTCTATGCAGCACCTATTATTCATTACCCGGGCACGCGTCATGTACTCGTTTATCGAACTTCCAGCCTGGCCCATTTTTATTTCTCGCGGAGGCCCAACCACTGTCCCACCAATGAGGCCATGATCTTTTTCGGTTCATCATCATTCCCCTCGCCTGCTGTAACACCCCTGGTGTTACGAGCTTGTTTAGTACCACGATTTAGGCTTAAGTAAAATTTTCGAAACGAGTTCCTCGAAGTTTTAAATTTTAGCACGCATGAAATGATAAGGCGAATCTTACGTGATTCGCTTTTGTGGTTGAAAGGAATCAAATGAATATAGTGAGTTAGTTTACTTAATGTAAAAATATGCTAATAAGATCCTAATAAGAAAAATAGAATAAGTGGTGTTAACTGTTTGGCATGAAAAGCAATTTTTGATAAACAAAGATAATAAACTTGTGCATGCTACTTAAGTTAAGTTTGATGGGGAAGAGATGTAGAGGAATAGGTCACTTTAATTTTGGGAGGATAAATGTTGTTAGTTAGTTTCCTTGGAAGCTCAAAAAATCAAATTGGAAATTAAATCCACTTTTTTTGGCTAAGTCGGCAAACATCGAGTTGTTGTTGGCAATGCTATCTTTGGCATTTAAATTCTAACAAAAATGATAAATACTCGCGTCATGTTTTTGCACTATTGGTTGTCTCTAAGTGAGCTCGTGAGCGTGGTGTAGATTGAGGTGGTGTGTGAGGTCGCGATGCACTCTCCAAAATTGCCCTAACCTCCATAGAATGCGCTGTGAAACAGATTTTGGAACCTAATCCATGATTTGGCCCCAGGTGACGAACTCAAGTTGGCAGTTCCTTATCTCCCTCTCTAGTTGCTCTCTGGTCATGAGGTTTACTTCGCTAGTTAGCTGTTAGTGCCGACTTTAGGTTGATGGCTTCGGTTGAACCTCAATTGAAATACTAAGTGGATTTTGCTTCACTTTAAAAAGTGTGCGTAGCACCGTTTCTAGCTACTCGGGCTCAGGGCATGGTCACCGCGCACGCTACTGCCCTGGTTGGCGCTGTGGCTGCAGCCACTGCCCCGCTGGTCGGCCCCGCGGCTGTCGGTTCCGTGCCTGACTGGGTTGGCCAGCCCCTCCCTGCCGTGCTACCAACCCTGTGAGCCCACGTGCGTGCGCTGTCCGCCGTATCACGTGGGGTCGAGCCTGACGCCGCAGTCGCTGTCGCTTGGCCGACATGGCGTTTGTCCTCGCCGTCTGCTCCACCGACCGCGCATAGTCCTAGGGCGTGCGCCAAGTCATCGCGACTGTGTCGTTGGCCCGGCCAGTGTTGCGACGAGACTACTCCCTGCCCTGCCCAACCTATCCACCCCGTCCCGCTAGCCGACGGCGGTGAGCTCTGTTAGAGCTTGGCCGTTTCGATTCAAGTGCGTCGTGTCGAGACTCCACTCGCATGTGTCTACATGCTCGCATCGCTCCACCAACCGTGACCGCTCGCTTTAATTTGCCGGCTCACTGTGTGCTTTTCACTCGGCCGCACCACGCCATGGCCGTTGCCTCCTCCTCCCTCCTACGCGGCAGCGAGTTTCGCAGCTCTTTTCCTCGCACCTGCGTGTATCTTGGGAAGCTAGCTAGGCGCCCTACCGCATTGAGCCTCAGCCGAGCACCAATGGCCACCAATTTGGCGTTTCCCGCGCTGTCCGTCAGTTCGCCACCGTAATCTAGGATTTGGGGGTAAGGCTCAAAGCAACGGTAGCAGTTCAATTGAGTGCAATTTTCACTTGATATAGTTGTTATTGCCACTTGGTTCTTGCTGTATGGTACAAAAATTACGTTCGCTCGATCTTATCTGATGCAACTATCTCAGTTCAATTGCCATTGGCCTCAATGAAGTACTATTTGGTTAGTTCTCCCTCTCATTCAGGCTGCTACTTGTACAGAAGGTGGAAAAGGGGAAGCATTGTCCTGACCTATTACCTATATTTGCATGAGGCCCAACCGTCCATCTCAGATTTGTCCAAGTTGAGTTGCCATCTCCTTGAAGTCCACCCTTAAATGACAGACATTTTGAATAGCTGGTAAGTCTATTTGTCCTCACGGAATAGATCTAGCCATGTGCATGCACTTTTGTGAATTTATATTTGGCAAGTACTCCTACGTAGAAATCTGAGCAATTTTGGTTCTAAAAATATGTTCGTGCTCACTTTTCTTTCTAAAGAAAGTTTTGCTTAGATGAAGTAGCATTGCTGAAATCTCATATGCGATTCTGTTCAGTTTTTCTTTCATTGCTTAGATGAAGTAGCTTTGCTAAAAATATGTTTCTTATTCTAAAAAGGAGCATATCCTTCAATAAAGTACCAGAATATTGAATTTTATTTGCATAATCTGTTTTTGTGTTGTTCAAGTTGTGCCAGATCTCTTTTGAAGACTGAATTTGTAGCTTGTTCTATTTAGTTAATAAAGATGCTACTGTGAAAGTATTCAGTAGAGCAGTCTTGTATTCTTGAATGGTGTTATGTCAGTTCTGAAATTATCACCCTGCTGTCAAATGTTTTTTCCTGCTTTAAACTGAATTATGTGCTTTCAGTTCTAATTATGTGCTTTCACTTAGCAAGTTTCAGTTATCAATTTCAGTTTGCTTCTAATTATGTGCTTTCAGTTGAAATTTCAGTCATGCTTCTGCTTTGCCAATAGGTGGAGTTCTGCTCCTAGAGAATGTTAGATTATACAAGAAGGAAGATAAGAACGACAATGAGTTTTGCTAAGAAGCTAGCATCTGTTGCTGACCTTTTTTTTTTGTCAATGATGCATTTTTCAGCATGGCACACAGAGCTCATGCTTCAACTGAAGGAGTTACCAAGTAATTTTTTTTGAAGGTTGCTTCTACATTCTAAACAAGTCATAAGAGAAAAATGCCTGATTATAGTTCAGAGTTGTCTTTGTACATAGGTGCATGACACCGCCTTGTTTTATTAGGTGGTTTTCTGTCAATGACACTGCTACAGGAGCACTTATGTCTTATGCTAGTTGCACTTTAGTGATACCAAAGAACTATTTCTAATCGAGAACGTATCCTGTGCAAACCAAGCAAGCTGTGCAAACTTGCAAACTTTCAATCAAGATCGTAGGATCCCCGTCCGATGGCTAGGGAGAGAGGTGGGGTAATTTTACAAAAAAAAACGCTCGCCATTAGCCTTAGTAATCTTGTTTTTTTTTCAAATGACCCCTCCCTAATCACATTACGTGAGTCGCTTCGTTTCTGCCCCGCCGCCTCTTCGTTCTCCCGTACACGATCGACCCCATGAACTCCGACGGCCGCGAGCCGCCCTCCGCCCTCGACGGCCATGGGCCGGCGCTCGCCCTCGAAGGCCGTGAGCCCCCGCTCGCCCTCAACAGCCGCGAGCCCCCGCTCGCCCTCGACAGCCGCGAGCCACCGCTGGCCCTAGACGACCGCGAGTTGCCGCTCGCCCTCGACGGCCGCAAGTCGCCGCTCGCCCACGAAGCCATGGACTCTGGCACGCGCGACGCCATGGACTGCACGCACGCGCACTGTGGACTTGGAAGTGGCAGCCCTTCGTGGCATGGTTAGTTTGTTCTTTAAGATTTTCATCTTCATTTTGATAGAAATTGATCTGATCTGATCATTGATACTGTCCTTGCGTGTAGTGGACGGTGAACATTTGAAGCCTATGGTTGGAATGATATTTGATACACTCACAGATGTGGAGATATTTTATAAATCGTATGCACACGAAGCTGGTTTCTCTGTTCGTGTTGGTCAGCACAAGAAGCAAAATGAGGAAATATTATTCAAGCGGTTTTGTTGTTCAAGGGCAGGGTACAGAAAGGAGATCGTACAAGATGTTAGTGATCAATCCGAAAAAAAGAAAGACACCAAATGTGATGGAAACCAGATGTGGTTGTGAGGCACATATTGTTGTCAAGCTTTGCAGTGACAAGAAGTATCGAATACATTCAATGGTTGAGGAGCACAGCCATGGATTTGTGTCGCCAGATAAAAGGCACTTGCTAAGATCCAACCGTAAAGTTAGTGAGAGGGCAAAGAGTACTTTGTTCAATTGTCATAAGGCTAGCATTGGCACATCCTAGGCATTTCGACTTCTCCAAGTCAGTGACGGTGGATTTCAGAATATTGGTTGCACGCTGAGGGATTTGAAGAACTATTATCGTGACTTGAGGAGCAAAATCAAGGATGCTGATGCACAAATGTTTGTGGGACAACTTGAGCGGAAGAAGGAAGTAAATCCTGCCTTCTTTTTATGGTGGATGAGCAAGGACGACTTGTTCGTGTCTTTTGGGCAGATGCCACATGCACGAAAAACTATAGTGTTTTTGGTGATGTGCTTTCGGTAGATTCAACATATACCACTAACCAATATAATATGAAGTTTGTGCCATTTACTGGAGTCAATCATCACTTGCAAAGTGTTTTCCTTGGGGCAGCATTCTTGGCTGATGAAAAGATCGAGTCATTTGTATGGTTGTTTCAGACCTTTCTTAAGGCTACAGGTGGAGTAGCACCTCATCTAATCATAACAGATGAAGATGCGAGCATGAAGGCTGCTATTGCTCAGATTCTACCAAATACAGTTCATAGACTTTGCATGTGGCATATCATGGAAAAGGTACCTGAGAAGGTCGGGCCCTCCATAAGAGAGGATGACGAGTTCTGGCGTACATTACACAAGTGTGTTTGGGGCTCCGAGAATTCGTATGAGTTTGAGACTCAATGGAATTCTATCATGACAACATATGGGCTCATGGGAAATGAGTGGTTTTCCACAAAGTTTGATATTCGAGAATCATGGATTCCAGCATACTTTATGGACATACCTCTAGCAGGAATCCTTAGGACTACATCACGATCGGAGAGTGCAAATTCTTTTTTAACCGTTTCATTCATCGAAAATTGACCTTTGTTGAGTTTTGGCTAAGGTTTGACACAGCTTTGGAGTGCCAGCGCCAAGAGGAGTTGAAAGCCGACAATGCAAGTCTTCACACCAATCCTAAATTGATGACACCATGGGCCATGGAGAAGCAATGTAGTGCAATATATACACATGAAATTTTCAGTAAGTTTCAGGAACAACTCATAGTTGCAAGAGACCATTGCATTATTCAAGGGATTTCAGAGTCCGAAGATATGAAATTTGTCACCATTAGCAGCCTATCTGGAAGAGAGCGAGTGGTTCAGATGAACAAGTCAAACATGTTTGGTACGTGCTCCTGTAAATTATATGAGTCCTATGGCATCCCGTGCCGTCATATTATACAAGTGCTTAGAGGCGAGAAGCACAATGAGATACCATCGATTTATATTATGAAGAGAAGGGAGAAAAAAATGTAAAAGGTGAGTTTATACGGCTGTTTTGTTTTGTTCTATGAATGTAATGTTTTTCTATGTGCAATAGTGCTGATCAGATCTTTATTTTCACAGAGAAGTGTTCTTCGACGACGAAGGTAACCTTCTGGATGAAAAGGCTGAAGATCCTAAGGAGGTGGCAATGCGAAAAAAAATTCAGATTCACGCAACAAGTTTAAAGATCTTATCCAAATGGCCAAGAACTCTGAACAAGGGATGGAGTTTTTATATTCTAGTTTATCCAACCTTGTAGAACCTCTCCAAAAGATCTTTCCTGCTGCTACAGTTACTAAACAGGATGAGTTTGAATCATTCCTTGGTAGCAAAATTCCACATGAAGTCGAGATACATCCACCAAATGATATCAAGTCCAAAGGGCAGTGCAAAAGAATTAAGAAGAGCAAGGAGAAGAAGGCACCAAGAAAACAGAAGTGTGGAAAATGCAAGCTAGTAGTGGATCATGATGCACGAAATTGCCCAAACAACGTTGTTGGCTGATTGTAAACACCTTTTTGTACTAGTGCTAATTTTCAGTGTGTGAGTTTTGCTGAGTTTTGCTACAATCAGCATGCTCTTTTTGCGATTATTATGTTCTGCTGTCATATGTACTCTAGGAGGTAGCATGCTGATCACTGTATCAGTCCAAAACAGTTGTGACTGTACTCCAGGAGGGATTGCACAATTGATATGCAACATTCTTGCTTCAGAATCTATCCTATGAATCTTCTGGAATTTTAAACTGAAACATTTGACTGTACTCCAGTATGTTTGTTGATTAAAACTATATCTGATGCAGCAAAAGAGAGATTAGAAAACCAATCAGAAAACAAAGATGAAGTATAACTCTATATGAAAAAGAAAACAAAGAATCTGACATTGGCATTTCACAGGGTTACAAAACAATATGACAAGGAGGAATGTAGTACATATTAGCTTTAGCTTTAGACAAATTGGACATCAAAACATCCTTTTGTTCAGGCATTACACACAGAAGGCACAATTGCCATTGGCATTACACAGCACCGAGCAACTGAGATACAGTTTTTACATGTACTTCATGGTCGCAGAACCTGCACTTTCAGGCAACCCTACGCAACCTTGGCTACATCCAAAGTCCCCGAGCAACGCAGAGCCCGACTCGACGAACGAGACCTCGGGACCGGCGAGGAACCGGCGCAGCGCCTCTGACACGGCGTCGTGGCGGGCGAGGTGGAGGCGGGTGGCCGTGGCCCGGCGCGGCGGAGCCTGGTCGTGGTGGAAGCTGGAGCCCCGTGGCGTTGAGGCGGGTGTGGCAGAAGGCCATCTCCATCCGGCGAAGCCTGTGCGGACGGCGAGCACGGGAGCGCGCGGGCGGCGTGAGCGGGCCGGCGGAGGGCACGAGCGCAAGGGGGCGGCTCCTCTGGCGGCCGGCTGGATCGGAGGACCGTCCCCAATCGTGACTCGCGAGACGGGGGAGAAGAAAGAGGGGATCAGCGCGTTGTGACTGAGGGCGTATGGGGTCTTTTTTGCAAAACGGACTGAGCGCTGGCGGGCGTTTTTTTGTAAAATTACCCCACCTCTCTCCCTAGCCATCGGATGGGGATCCTACGATCTTGATTGAAAGTGTGCCAGTTTGCACAGCTTGCTTGGTTTGCACAGGATACGTTCCCTTTCTAATCAAGACAACTTAAAGATTCAGTAAACCAAACAATTTAAAGATTCAGTTATATAATTGCATTTTGCTATAATGTAGATTGCAAGTATTAGGCACTGCAATTTTAGTTCTAAGCATATGCAATATGCTGTTGTTGAACCGTTAGCCTCGTTGTTACTAAATTGTTACTTGTGATTTGTGCTAGAGCTTGTATATTTGTTACTAAATTGCATTTTATATTTGTCATGATTTTGTGGTTGTGTCCTAGTTTGTCATCTATCTTTGTTAATACTGATAAACAAGTCATCCTTGCTGGCTTTACCAGTGTTGTGCATGTCTGCTTCATTTCCCAGTAGCAGTAGGTGCTGATGATGAATGTAGCTTTGGTTTCACTGCCTCACTAGGTTCTCAGGACCACACTGCATCTTTCTTGTGAACCCTATTTGCTTTAGAAAACTGACAGTAAGTGAAAGGTATCTATTTGTCTTCCTTGATTTTTTAGGTTAACACCAGCGGATAGTTTATTGGTCTAGCTGAGATGGTGGGTCGAGTTGATTTTAACAAGACGGTTGAATACTTGCAGCAGAACAAGTGGACTGGTTGGTTTCCTGTCAAGTGGCACATTACGAAGGACATTCCTAACAGCTTGTTGAAGCACATCATTCTTGAGTATAATGAAAACAAACCATTTACCAACAGCAGACACACGCAGGAGGTGAGTTAAGTTGCTTTCAGTTTTTCGCTTATTTTGTCAGTTTCTCCACTGATTGTTGATGGTTTCACATTGTAGTAGAAATTCTTGATATGATGAATCAGGAAGTCAGTACTCTCTTAAGATAAATGGAAAATTGCTATGTCTAACTCTTTTAATGTTGCAGTAGCTAAGTTTTCCCATACTTTTTCTTGGTGTCTCCAGGTTATCTGTCTAACTCTTTTAATTGTTATCTGTGATTTGTGCCAACACATTTCATTTCTGTTTATTGTGGTTTGTGATTTGTTCCAGCCAGACATTGTCCTTGTCTTTCCATAGAAAAAAAAATTGTTATTTGTGATTTGTGCCAACACATTTCATTTCTATTTATTGTGATTTGTGATTTGTGCTAGCGCGGACAACATTTTTTGTCCTTGTCCTTCCATAGAAAAAAATATTATTTGTGATTTGTGCCAACATATTTCATTTTTGTTTATTGTGATTTGTTCCTGATGCTGTAGTGAATTCATCATGCAGGCATCGTCTTGAGGTAGTTCTGCTAGTTCTGCTAGGACTAGTAAAAGAAGGTGAGGAACAACTGCAATAATGTGGTGGTTTGGTTGTTTTTGTTTTGGTTCACCATTTTGTTGTTCTGAATCACTCAGTCTGCTAAACATGCAGGCAGTGTCTTGAGGCACAAAGTGCAGTTCACATGGAGTAACCAAGAGGATAATGCCGAGGTATGTATGTCCAGCCCTAAATTTTGTGAACTTGCTGCTGTTTTTGTTACTCCAAACCAGCTATGTAAATTCATCACTCTTTTTTCCATCTCAGGAGATGCCATTTCAGATGCTTGGTACGAGGTGCTGCATTATTCTCTGTTTGCACAGGGTTTTTAAGTGGTTACATCATTGCTACTTCTACATTCTAGTTTGGATAAAAAATGTGATTTGTGCCGGCACACACCAAATTTTTGTCCTTGCCATTTCATAGAATAAAATTGTTTCTTGTGATTTCTGCTAACACATCTTGAACTTTGTTAATTGTTATTTGTGGCAACACACCCCTTTTTTTGTCCTTGTCATTTGTGCTTTTGTGCTAGCTCACCTTTTCCTTTGTTTATTGTGGTTTGTGCTTGCCCAAGCCAAGTTTATGTCCTTGTCCTTTCATAGAAAAAAAATTGTCTCTTGTGATTTGTGCTAACACTTCATGAACTTTGTTAATTTTGATTTTGTCCTTGCATATCAATATAATACAGACCTCAGAAGCTAAACTCCTCCTTGTTATTTTATGTAGAAGTTTTTCTGTTTTTTGTGCATGATATTTGCTCATGATAATTTCTCTATAATAGTGTACCAGTGTGATCTCCAATAGGTGCATGTGCTTGTGGCAGCTTACTCACATGCAAGAATGGTTGTAGTAGTGTGCTAGTAGGATCTACCAGTGGGTGTAATTGCTAGTTTTTATTGATAATTGCGCGGTCATGTGTTGGGTATCTGCTTCCTCAATGTGGTAACTTGTTTGTGTCATTGTGTGTAAGGTATCATAAGGAACCTGGGCATAGGAAATGGTGATCGAGCAGCATGCCAGGAGCAGCATGCCAGGAAATGGTGATCGAGCAGCATGCCCGTTTTTATTACTAAGCTGTTCCTGGTGCGCCAGTTCTGTTTTCCTGGTTCCATTCTGTATTCGGATTTTTCCTAAGAAAACAGAATACGGGTGGGAAAATATGGATACAACATCGTCCGGAGCAGGATTTTTCGGTTCTGTTTTCATCCCTATCGATAAAGATGAGGATGGTGGTCCAAATGGATCTCTTCTTCTTCAACTGAAGATGAGGAGATCCCATAGATCGTTTCACCCCTATCCTTACCTACCGAGTCAAGTTCGTGGACCAGCGAAGGATTTTATATAATCTACCTGAAAACTGAAAGCAGAAGATATAATTGACAACTGTATGACAGTCACAAATGATTTTTTTTCAAAGCATCCAAATAGGTCCTAAGGCCTACTGTTTCAGGTAATATAAACAAATGGAACCCAAAGGCACAACTGGGAAAACAAAGTAAAGCTCGCGTTGCAAACTTCAGCTAGCAGTTGGTACCTAAGGAATGACATGAGCAGGATTTCAACTGCTAGCTAGCTAGGACATAGATGGCAAGCAGTATTATTGTGATTCCAAATTAACCATTACATGCTGAACCGAATCACTAGTAGAGAACAGACCTTTGATCCTCGGCCAAAATGGGCTCTAGTCCCGGAATTTTTTGCCCCCGGGACTAGAAATACCTTTAGTCCCGGTTGGTGGCTCCAACCGGGACTAAAGGTTCCTGCCCAACGGCTACTGCGCCAGACAGAGGTGGCAGGGACCTTTAGTCCCGGTTGGAGCCACCAACCGGGACTAAAGGTATACTTTTACTCCCGGTTGGTGGCTCCAACCGGGAGTAAAGGTCTACTCCCGGGCCGTGGCTGCGCCCGGGGTTGGAAAGTTACCTTTAGTCCCGATTGGATCTATCAACCGGGACTAAATGTTCTCCCTTTATAAATCGGCCGTCTCCTCCTTCCTCCCCGAGCCCGAGCTCAGCACATTTTGAAGCTCACTGCAGTAGTGTTCTTGCTTCCTCCCTCCCTCCATTGTTCCTCCATCCATTCTTCGATTCCTCCGTCGATTCTTCAGTTGTAAAGGTTACCAATCTCATACTCTCATTTTTTACCATTTTCTTATACCATTTTATTCACTATATATATTTATGGTTCTTTATTGTGGTTTTTTTTCATTTGTAAGCAATTTGAGCTCAAAATCACTTTAAGCTTGCATATTTACATGAAAGAAGGTTAAAGTATATATAAATATAAAGTTAGAAAATAGTTAGAAAATTATAGCAAATCCTTACTAGTTGAACTTGCGGACCGTGTTCAGGTCGGCGAGGATGTTCTCTGCCGAGCGGTAACGGACGTCAAGGAGGAGCTTTGATTCTACGAGGGAGAGCGATAACGGTCGTGGAAGACCGTGTTCCCTTCCTCGTAGAATCGGAGCTCTTCCTTGACCAAGTACGGTGCCGTCCGGTGGAGAAATCCTCGCCGAGCTGATCACGTAAGCAAGGTCAACTAGTACGGATGGTTATTTATTCACATGTCCCGATATCGTCGTAGTAGTCTGTCAATCACCGTACCTAAACGTAGTATATATAAATAAAAACTTAGAAAATAGTTAGAAAATTATAGAAAATCCGTACTAGTTGAACTTGCGGACCGTGTTCAGCTCGGCAAGCATGTTCTCTGTCGAGCGGTAACGGACATCAAGGAGGAGCTTTGATTCTACGAGGGAGAGCGACAACGGTCGTGGGAGACCGTGTTCCCTTCCTCATAGAATCGGAGCTCTTCCTTGACCAAGTACGGTGCTGTCCGGTGGAGAAATGCTCGCCGAGATGATCACGTAAGCAAGGTCAACTAGTACGGATGGTTATTTATTCACACGTCCCGATATCGTCGTAGTAGTCTGTTATGTGTGTACATTCCCATTCTTCTGTTAATTTGCGGAAATATCATATGAATTACTTACCTGCCGCAGTAAAAGACGAGAACACAATGACCATTAAAAATATCATTGTTTAGAGATCTAGATAATTTTATAGTTTGTTAATTTTATTTGTTTATAAAAGAAGAAATTTATAGTGTATTAAAAAATGAGTATAGAGAGTAGATGGCAACTGCTTCCGGGTCCTCGGCCTCTCATGGGTTTCCAAAGCGACTTAGGCCGGGCCTTCCTCTCATTCCATGCGGCAAGTGTCGTGATGAGATGAAGATTGTGATGGAGTACCGAGTGAAGAAGGAGGGTCCCAACAAGGATCGTATCTTCTACAAGTGTCCGGATCGCAATGTGAGTTATTTTATCGTATTTAATGATTATGGTTAGTTTATACCTATTTTCATGATGGTTGTGATTAAAGTTCTAGTTTTTTGTTTTAATTTCAGTGGGATGGCAGTGGACGATGTTCAGGCTTCTACTGGGAGGAAGAGTATGTTGAACTCGTGCAAAAATATCTTGCACAACAGGCAGATACGGCGGCTAATGAGGCAGTGATCCAGTCGAAGAAGCCCAAAGATGTTGCACAATCGGGGGATCTGTCTGTTTTAGTTGAGATTGGTCGCGAAATCCTTGTGCTCCTGAAATGTATTTTAGCTTTAGTTCTTTTAGTGGTAGTTGGGATTGTCTACATTGTAGCGATGCTTTCATAAATTTGTATCTTTTGTGGTGGCACGCATGTTGTATAAATAATTAATTATGATCTAGGTTTTAATATGATATTTATGTCATGTAATGCAGATGAGCCGTCATTGGATGTATAATGCTGATCGCCGCTCACAAGAGTTCATTGACGGCGTGCATTCTTTATTACGTGCGGCCGAGACAAACAAACGCGACGGTTTCATGTGCTGCCCATGTGCCATATGTAAGAATACGGTGGAATATCCTTGCTCAAGGACTCTTCATTCACACTTGTTCAAGTCGGGTTTCATGCCAAACTATATTTGTTGGACAAAGCACGGAGAAACCGGTGTTGTAATGGAAGAAGATGAAGAAGAACAATGGGACGACAATGATATTATTCCTGATGGTGCGTGCTTCAATGATACTGCAATGGGAGAAGCTGAAGAAGAGGTAGCCGCAGAAGATGAGCCGGCTGATGATCTTTGTCAGGTCATTCGTGATGCACAAAGAGAATGTGAAAGTGAAAAGGAGAAGATCAAGTTCGAGCGGATGCTAGAAGATCACAAGAAATTGTTGTACCCAACTTGTGATGCAGGGTAGAAAAAGTTGGGAACCACACTAGAATTGCTGCAATGGAAGGCAAAGAATGGTGTATCTGACAAGGGATTTGGAGAGTTACTAAAAATCCAAAAGAAGATGCTTCCGAAGTACAATGAATTGCCCGCCACTACCTACGAAGCAAAACAAGTTGTCTGTCCTATGGGGCTAGAAATAGAGAAGATACATGCATGTCCTAATGACTGCATCCTATACCGTGGCAAAGAGTACGAGAAATTGGATGCATGCCCGGTATGCCATGCGTCGCGGTATAAGATCAGGCGAGATGACCCTGGTGATGTTGAGGGCGAACGTCCACGTAAGAAAATCCCTGCCAAGGTTATGTGGTATGCTCCTATAATACCACGCTTGAAACGTCTGTTCAGAAACAAAGAACATGCAAAATTGTTACGATGGCACAAAGAAGACCGTAAGGTAGACAATATGTTGAGACACCCTGCTGATGGGTCCCAGTGGAGAGCAATCGATAGAGAATTCCTGGAGTTTGCAAATGACGCAAGAAACTTAAGGTTTGCTTTAAGTACAGATGGTATCAATCCTTTTGGAGAGCAGAACAGTAGTCATAGCACTTGGCCTGTTACTCTAAGTATCTACAACATTCCTCCTTGGTTATGCATGAAGCGGAAGTTCATTATGATGCCTGTGCTCATCCAAGGCCCGAAGCAACCTGGCAATGACATCGATGTGTACCTGAGACCACTTATTGATGAACTTCTCATTTTGTGGAATAAAGAAGGTGTACGTGTGTGGGATGAGTACAAACAGGAACACTTTGATCTGCGAGCATTGTTGTTCGTAACAATCAATGATTGGCCTGCTCTAAGTAATCTTTCAGGACAGTCAAACAAGGGATATAATGCATGCACACACTGCTTCGGTGATATTAGAGGTGTATTCTTGAAAAAATGTCGAAAGGTCGTGTACCTTGGCCATCGTCGATTTCTTCCTGCAAATCACCCCGTAAGAAAGAAAGGTAAGCATTTTAAAGGAAAAGCAGACCACCTGACCAAGCCTCGCAACCGAACCGGTGAGGATGTACTTGATATGGTCAATGATGTGAAAGTCGTCTTTGGAAAAGGACATGGAAGCCAACCTATTCCGAAAGACGCTAACGGTCACGCACCCATGTGGAAGAAAAAGTCCATATTTTGGGACCTACCCTATTGGCAAGTCCTGGAGGTCCGTAGCTCGATCGACGTGATGCACCTGACGAAGAATCTTTGTGTGAACCTGCTAGGCTTTATGGGTGTGTATGGAAAGCCTAAGGACACATTTGAAGCACGACAGGACCTGCGTTGTTTGAGAGAAAGAGACAACCTGCATCCAGAGAAGACAGATGATGGACGCCATTACTTACGTCCTGCTAGCTACACTCTAAGCAAAGAGGAGAAGGAAATCATGTTTGAATGCTTAAACAACATCAAGGTACCATCTGGATTCTCCTCGAATATAAAGGGTATTATAAATGTGACAGAGAAGAAATTCTGTAACTTAAAGTCCCATGACTGTCACGTTCTCATGACGCAATTACTTCCAGTTGCATTAAGAGGAATTCTACCTCCAAATGTACGTCTAGCCACCGTAAAGCTATGTGCATTCCTCAATGCAATTTCTCAGAAGGCAATTGATCCAACTGATCTAGCTAAACTACAGAATGATGTGGTTCAATGTCTCGTCAGCTTTGAGTTAGTGTTCCCTCCTTCTTTGATATTATGACACACCTCCTAGTTCACCTAGTCAAGGAGATTTTCACTCTCGGTCCTGTGTTCCTACACAACATGTTCCCCTTAGAGAGATTCATGGGAGTCCTAAAGAAATATGTTCACAACCGTGCTCGCCCAGAAGGAAGCATCGCCAAGGGCTATGGAATAGAAGAGGTCATTGAGTTCTGTGTTGACTTTATTCCCGACCTTGACTCGATTGGTGTTCCTGAATCGAGACATGAGGGGAGACTAAGCGGAAAGGGGACACTAGGGAGGAAAACATATATTGGTACGGATGATGATTATTTCAATAAAGCGCACTACACAGTTCTACAGAACTCCTCTTTGGTAGATCCGTATATTGAGACACACAAGGATCTCTTACGATCCGAGTTTCCAGGCAAGACTGAAGCTTGGATTACGCATAAGCACATGGAAACTTTCGGCGGTTGGTTGCGAAAAAAATGTCAAGGTGATGAGAGCATCCATGAGCAACTGTATTTATTGGCTATACAACCATCATGGCATATCGTCACATACAAAGGGTACGAGATAAATGGGAACATATTCTACACAGTAGCCCAAGATAAAAGGAGTACCAACCAAAACAGTGGTGTCCGCATAGATGCCACAGACCCGAATGGGAATAAGCAGACATATTATGGACGCATAGATGAAATATGGGAACTAGAATATGCACCTACTTTGAAGATCCCATTGTTCAAGTGCCAATGGGTCAAGGTGACCGGAGGCGGAGTAACAGTAGACAACGAGTATGGAATGACAACAGTAGACCTTAGTAATATTGGGTACAAAGACGAACCATTCGTCCTTGCCAAGGATGTGAATCAGGTGTTCTATGTCAATGATATGTCTACCAAACCAAAAAGAGGGAAAAACGATAATGACTCAACCAAAGAGCCAAAGCGCCACATAGTTCTTTCAGGGAAAAGAGTCATCGTGGGAATTGAGGACAAGTCGGACATGTCAGAAGAATATGAAAAGGATGACCGAATTCCGCCCTTCAAAGTGAACAAAGACCCTAGCATCTTGGTAAATGATGAGGACACTCCATGGTTACGAAGCGATCATAACCAAGGGACATACGTAAAGAAGAAGTTCACTGCTGTGCCCACTTGATGATATAGTGATTTAATATAGTGTGTGTTTGAGATATTATGTAATAATTGTGAATTCAGATGTTTATTATGTCATATTTCAAATTAAATCAATGTTTGATTTGGTGGGATTTCTCTCTCAAAAAGGTAAATTAGGATACTGAGTGATGAAAAATTAAAATATTAACGTTAAAATGATGTGAAAACAAATTTCCTGTCCAAAACCAATAATTTTAATAATTTTAATTAAACACTACATTTTTGCATTAACGAAATAATAAATATTAGTTACATTATGTTTTATAATTCTAACAAAAAATAAAAAAAGTTAGGTTATCGATTTTTCCTATGTGCAATAAACAAAAATAAAATTCATATTTTTAACAAAATAATTTTATGCCTTTTATTTAATTTACTATGTATTTAATAAAAACTATTGCATTTCTATTGTATTTAACAAGACTATTGCTTAAAACAGGCGGGAAACGAAACTGCAGGCCACCTTTACTCCCGGGTGGGAAGCCCACCCGGGAGTAAAGGTGGGCTGCAGTTTCGTGGCCCGCCAAAAAAAGCCTTTACTCCCGGTGCGTGTTACCAACCGGGAGTAAAGGTATACCTTTACTCCCGGTTGGTAACACGCACCGGGAGTAAAGGAACCTTTACTCCCGGTTGGTAATACGCACCGGGAGTAAAGGGTTTTTACTCCCGGTTGGTGGCTGGCACCGGGAGTAATTCTCCTCTGCTATATAACCTCCAGCGCCTGGCAGATCGATCTGCTCGTCTTCTTCCTCGTCGAACACCGCCGCCCGGCCTCTTCTTCGACCTCGCGCCGCGTCCGTTCGCCTTCCGTGACACCGGCGCCGCCGTCTTCTTCCTCGTGCGGCCTCCACCGCGCGCGCCCGTGCCCCTCCTCCGCGCTTGCCCGTGGCCCTCCACCGCGCCCTCCTCCGCGCCCGAGGCCCTCCACCGCGCGTTGCCCCACCGCGCCGGCCCGAGGCCCTCCAGTTCGTACACTGCCGAGCTTCGAGGTGATATATTCGTCGATCTCTTTGTACATTCGTCCGAGCCCTCCACTGCCGAGTTATAGATCACGTCGAAAACTACAACTTTGGTGTAAGCCATGTCAACGGTCGAGGTCGATTGAAAATTCCAAATTTTGAATCACAAAATCTATAGAAACTAAAAATGAATATTTGGAACTCTAAATGATTTTAAATAAAAATATATCTTAAGGCAAGTTTTGAATATTTGGAACTCTAAATGACAAGTATAATTAAGGATCACCAATGAAATTACTTTAGAAATTAATTAGATCGATGTAAATCCATGGCTTGTATAATAAACACGCTATATATTATTTGGAAACAACGCTACGAACCATCCGCTAATGTTTGTTAACGAAATTTTATCCAAATATATTCATGTAGGGTCTTTTTTTTTGAAGGATTTGTTGTAGGATATATAATGGTCAAATAGGAACTCAATTTTGATACCCAGTTTATAAACTAAGCGTTTTTTAGTTTATCAAAAATATCACATGTTTCTTCATTTGTGAACTTTGAATATACAGATATAATATATTAATGTTGCTAAAGTAATATGAGCATTACATATTTTTTTCCGGGAAGACTATCTTCAAACTTTATATCATAGCATCAGAGATCGCCTGTAGAAGAAGAAAATAAATTCTTATCATTTCGGAAATAGTAATGGTTATATGAGCAATAAGACACGTATACTTACATTTCATAATGGCTTATACTTATATTATTAACATAGAATTTTCTCATATGATGAATGACTACATGGTTGATCACATGGTACATAGGATCACAACATCACGCACCGACACCGCCCCGGCCCGCCTCACGTCGTCGTCGTCGTCAGCACGCCGGCCCGCCTCACGTCATCGTCGTCAGCACACCGGCCACCGCGCCGACACGTATATATACGTCATTTGTATTCATATGCATTTCGTCCATGCGTTTCTATGTATACGGCGGAGCACCGCCGCCCTCGTTCACCCATGTGTACAGACATATATACGGCGGAGTGGAGCACCGCCACTCTTGTCACACCGCCCTTTCTCGTGCCCTAATTCGCCCTAGTACCGACGTAGTTCGTCCTAGTGTGGCGAATTGCGTCCGTGATCGAGGGGCAAGATTTAATAATGCATATTGTTTGTAGATTTTACGCATGTAATAAGCAAAGATTTGACGTACTATATATTGGTTTTGTTTTTTGAAGCTAGATGGCCGACCCGAGAAATATGGATGAGGAGGAGTTGATGATGAATTTGATCAACACTGGCACTCAAGTTGCCGGCGATGATGGTGCTAAAAATAACGTGCAAGAGGATGTAGATGACGGGAGTCAGTACTTAGCTCTTGAACAAAATGAGCAACAACATATTGGCCAAGTATATATTTTTTATTATTAGCTATATATATATATTATCATATGTCTTATGTGTGCTCATGACATTAAAAATAATGTTTATGTTTTGTAGCCCTCTGGATCGATATCAACAACTACAACGAAGAGTAAAAATGTTCGAGGTCCCAAAAAGCCATTGGAGGGTCGCTTCATCATCTCGGAGTTCAATGTGGATACAGGAGAACCGGGGGGGCCGAATAAAATGAAATTTGTGCACCACTGTGGTTACCTTGTACGGGACCGGCTCCCGATTAGTACCCGTGAATGGAAGAAGAAGACCAATGCTCCTCATATCAGTTTTGTCTCCGATCGTGACAAGGCGTTAATTTGGAATGATGTCTTGGTACATTTCACGCTCCAAACAGATGATTATGATGATATAATAGATGGTGATGAATTGAAGGAGCGAGTTAGGGATTGGGCAATGAAGAAGATGGCCACCCAGTTTCAGACTTGGAAGAAACACCTATACACGACGTATGTCAAGAAGAACATAGCACCAGATTTTACTGTCCCAGGCCCGATCTCAAAGCAGAGGCCCTATTGGGATGAGTTTGTACAGTACAAGACTTCAGAAGAGGGTGTGAGTCGGGTGATAAAGAACCAACGTAATGCCCAACAGAAGACATACCACCATACCTTGGGATCAGGTGGCTACCCGACTGCCATTAAGAAGTGGAACAAAATGGAAGCAGACCTTCTTGCCAAGGGTATCAGACCAGAATCACTCGAGTGGGGAGAACGTGCAAAGAATTGGTTTTTCGCTCATGGGGGAACACTAGACCAGGAGACAGGGAAGTGCGTTTATGGCGCAAGACTGCAAGAAGCAGCAGAAAGATTGTTTTATGCTCAGAGAGCTGCTGCTAGTGGTGAGTTCAGGCCCAACAGAGAGAAGGATGAGCTGACATACGCCATCGGGACTATTGAACATGGTGGCCGAACTAGAGGCAAAGGAAGTGTCTCGTGGGAGCATGGATTCCCTCAGGACAGACCTTCCTACAGAAGTCGCCAGAGAAAGAAGGAAGAAGAGGCACACCGGCTCCAGAGGTTGGAGGAAGCGGTGCGTGAAGCACAGGAGCGGGAAAAAAAACCTTGAAGCGAGAATGCAGGAGGAAATCAAAAGGCAAGTGCAAATAGCAGTGAGTGCAAGCAAGCAGGCATCAGAGCCAGGAATCAACATTAGCCAATCTGTTCAGTTGAAAAGCAGCTGCGCTTCCACGGAGATACCAAATCAAGGGGACACAGGACTGCGCTTCCCTGTGGATGACGTCACTGAACCTTGTACAACGTGTGAGCTACACATTCCGAAGGAGAATTCCACAATCAAGGTGGCTATCGGTCTTGTTAATCCTATCGACCGAACCAAGACACCAAGGATTCATGGGAATATAATCCAAGAAGGATATGCCACCATCTCGGTAGATAAAGCTGAAAAAGGTTTTAGTGATTTGCCTCTTGACATTCCTGGAGGTGATGGCGAGAAGACTCTAGGAGAAGCGGAGAAGACATTCATTCTATGGCGCAAGCGCTACATCATCATTCCAGGGATGTCGGCTCCACCTCCTTCTGAACTACCTCACCATAGGTACGTGCGGATGAAAACACTACATCATTAATTTGTATTGGCTTAAATAATTAACAATCTGCTCATAATAATATGTCATTCCTTTTTTTGTAGCAGATCCTCCCCCAACCTAAATCCAATTGTTCAATCGCCAGATCATCATAGTGCTCTGTACGATGACATTGTGTTGGAAGACGAGGCTGCATCCACACCCTCTCCAAGGAGGTCTCCAACGCCACAGCCGCCACCTCCAAGGAGGTCTCCAACGCCGCTGCCAACACCTCCAAGGAGGTCTCCAACGCCGCTGCCAACACCTCCAAGGAGGTCTCCAACGCCTCCCCCGCCCCCGCCTACCAAGAAGCCTAGCAAGAGGCCAGCCCCTCAAACGAAGAATCAGTCCCCGCCTGCAAAGAAAGCCACCGTGAAACCAAGGGCTATTCCCAAAATAATATCTGAAGAGAAGGAAGAAGGAACTGATGCATATAAAAAAGACATGTCTAGATTCTATGACAAACTTAAAATGAATCAAGAAGCAAGGAGAAACCCAGAGAAACCGTACTTCTTCGTAGCTCCGGATATTTTAAGAAAAAAGGTGACTTCTTACCAGCATCAACAGCGGGAATCTCGTAAGCCGTCCAAATCAACGTTATCAGACTATGACCGCACTCTCACCAAGTCAATTGAGGCGGCACAGAAAAAGAAGCGGGCAGGGAAAGGAGTTGCCCAACTCGGACAACAAGCGCACCAATCAATCCCCCCGCTAGTTGTTGGTAATGAATATGGTTCGAATTTAGGATTAATGCATCAGGCAAACATACCTCCGGATGTCGATTTGGATCACCTTGGTGAATTTCTTGATGAGACTGGTCTCGACCTTTACCAGATGTTTGGTGATGGAAAAATCGAGAGTGCGGCGGAGGTTGATATTTGGAAGAAAAAATTTGTACTAGGCCAGAGTCTATACAACCCTCAAGCCTTATCTGATCTGGGGACGCAAATGTACCTGCTAAACAAGTGGTACATGCAGGCGTCTACCAGTGGAGACTTCTGCGTTGGTGTCAGAATTAGAGACGAACATTGGTTCCGTGGCGATGATGTTATGTATGTTGACTTTGCAGAATTTCATCAACTATGCCACCTTACCTCTCTGGACAAAGTTATCATTAGCTGCTATTGCCTGTAAGTAATAATTCTTTCGATCTATTATTAAACTCATCATATGTGTGCATATGCATATAAATTATCCTAACAAGTACTATATATATGCAGATTTACAATGACAGAGCTCAGAAAGGAAGGCTGCAATGAAATTGGTTTTGTTGATCCCCATATAGTATTCAAAGACCCAATTACTCCAATGACTAATTGGAAGTCTGAGTCAGAGAGTAACATCATGAACTTCTTAGTGAACCAACGCCACAAGAAGGATATACTCTTTCCCTATAACTTCAAGTGAGTGTTAATCATGTCGATCATAGCCTTAATGGCTCATATGTTGATTCTAGTTAATTAATGAGTGTTATGCGTTATATCCTATAAACACATGCAGCAATCACTGGATATTGATGGACATCGATCTGGTGAAAAGTCACTTAATAATCTATGACTCGATGAGAAAACCACAACAAGACTACCAAGATATGATAGATATTATCCAGAGGTAATTTCGGGATCTCTAGCAACTATATATACACACAAACATGATGATTAACTATATCTGATGACGTGGCAAATTTTTTATTGGGCAGTGTTTGGAAAACCTTTATTGAGAAGCAACACATGGAAAAATGCAAAGCGCCACTGAATGTAATCCCATTGAAAGTAAGTCCCCTGAATCGCATCATCTTTATTAATTAAACATATAGCTTTCACCGGATCACCAGATTGGATGACAAATCTTTTTCTCGTAAAGTGGTGTCTGAGGCAGGAACAGGGGAACAACTACTGTGGTTACTATGTTTGCAAGTTTATCAAGGTGCTCTCCCAAAGAACTCCTACAGAGAGACTCAAAGTACGTTAAAAATACACTATATATTCATTTAATTATTATTATTGATTGTGTTACTATGTCTTTATATATATATATATGTACATATATTAATTTATTTTCCTTTAATTCAAACCTGTAGACTCGATGGTTGGAGGAAAAGGTCATACGGCAAGACCAAATCAAAGCAATTCAAGAGTCTATAGCCGGATTTTTTAATGAGCAGGTCATCGATTCCAAGGGCGAGTTCTACTTCGACCCAACACTGCCATTGAAGCCAAGCTAGAGGATGAGAAGAAACTTGTTATGTCACAACAACTATAATGCAATCTTTTGTAATATATACACATGAAATAATATAATGTAAAATACACATATGCATGCATGCATGTAAATATATATATGATGCATGCATATATATATATATATATATATATATATATATATATATATATATATTTCTATGCTTGAATTGTGTGATTTAATACGTTCATTGTGCTTGAACCGAAACATACTATATGCGCATATAAATGTATAATTAGCAGCGTACAATACGACTTCGAAAACCTATTTTGAAAAGAAAACAAAAAAATGAAAAGAAAAGAAAAAAGAAAAAAACCTTTAGTCCCGGTTCGTATTACCAACCGGGACTAAAGGTGCCGGCCATCGTGGCATGTCAGGAGGCACCTTTAGTCCCGGTTGGTGTTACCCACCGGGACTAAAGGTCCTCCTTTAGTCCCGGTTCCTGACCCGGGACTAAAGGACCCCCCCTTTAGTCCCGGATGCTTGCTCCCGGGTGGGGAACCGGGACTAGAGGGGGTTCCCCACCGGGAGTAAAGCTCGGTTCTCTACCAGTGAATGCAGCAGTGTTTATATTTGCTCGATCATATAGTTTCTTGATACCGGCCTGTACTGTCTGGTTTACAAGATCAAATGACAAATACTAGCTCCAATGGTCACACGCATCATGTTTGGACGACATTATTTATTTATTTATTTGTAAACTAGATAAGATTAAAAAAGGGAAAAGGGTACCTGATTTGGCAAATATATGCATTGACCCCTAACCCGACAAGTTTTCCTGGCCACGCATGCCATATGACCATAAACCAGTGCCAGATCGACATGATTTTGTGACAACAAATTAAAAGGGATACAACAAATAACATATATAATTTGGCGAAGTCTAGTACAGTGGTCGACGACGAGCGCGTATCCGATCCGGATCATTGAGCACGAGGGGACAAGTTTTAGTGCATCATCTGCGCTCGTGATTCCCATCGACTCTAGCGTCCTGTTTTGAGGCCATCCTTGGTAGGCGTGATCCCTCCAGTCCAGCAGTGCTCTTGATATTACTAGCCAATTCCGGCTGTCGTAATTGTTCAGTTGCTCGGTAAGTTCCGTCCCGCCTTTATTCCAACCACCTGCCATGGCTTCGCGGACAGGTTCCATCCTCGCTGAATCGCAGACCATGATCATAAGGCCCACCAGTGACCGCACTGCCATGCGCGGGCGTGACCGCTTGGCTTCCTCACTACCTGTGAAGCGCGATAGCTCGCGCACGGCTTCCACCATGAAGGTCTTGCCCAGCCTCGCGGGGCCCAGCATTTGCTCCCTGTCGCTTCGGTGCACCCACCACCGTAGAAGTCTTGAACTATATTCTCCTGGGAGCTCCCGATGCAAGCCAGGTTCGTAGCAGAAGGCTCGACTATCCTGCATGTTGATGAAGCCTATTACGTCCAAGTTGTCACACTGCATGACTAAGATTATCGATGACGTTTCTTCCACGCCCTCCTCCGCTTCCGCTTCCAGCTTGATGTGAAACAAACTTTCTGGTTGGATGCGGTGAGAGTATTGGAGCACTTTGTTGTTACTTGTGGATGAGAGATCTTGATGATCAGCCACGAGATCCCTGCAGCGTGGGTGGTCGGTCACCAATCTACGCAGCTCAATGATGAATGTACTGAATCCTTCTGCATCATTCCCAGCCATGTAGGATATGTCAGGTTGCCACATCCTATCCATCTGCAGTACATATGTAGTAGTGATGAAGCAAAAGACTACATATGACATATCTGATGTTTAGCGAAAAACAAAACAAAACAAAAGGTAAGCATAAGAAATGTGTTGAGCAACGAGTGCTCAGTCATGTTTTCAATGTTTACCTTCCATGGTCCCGGGTCATATCGATCACAACTGTACAAGGCGACGTTCACTTCAACTTCATACCCGTCAACTTCACGACGTTGACTCGACCAGCTACTGCGGTTGTCGAAGGTGAGAATAATATTATTGAAACGAGGATTAATACTAGCCCCTTGGTTCTTGGAAGTTTCAATGCTCAGGTCCACCCCTATGTGAAGCCGTTGACCACATGGCACCACAACCACGTTCCTGGCCAGCTCAAGGGACCGCACCAGCTGATACAGGACGCCCTGCGGCGAGTCCGTCATTGGACAGAGATGTTGCGCCGTCTCCTTTGTACGCCTAAAGAGGATGCTCTGGCCTTTGAAATCACCAATGCAAGCGGTAATAACACCGTAGACGCTACAAGGGCTGTTCTCATCTTTCATCCGCAGCTTCACCTGCACTGTGGCCTCCAGGGCGTTGGACATCACCGCATAGGTGATCTCAACATTGCGGCCAGGGCCTGAAGAGCTTATGGTTCGAGTCATGGGTCCTTTGTCAACTTCCTTGGCGTACTCTGGGTCATAGCAGTCCCATTCCCATTTGATGGAACCGCCGCCGCCATCGCCAGTGCTTGTGTAGGGTCCTGGGATATCAATTTTGATGGCAAAGCACCCGTAGGCCGAGATGCTTGTGCAGGGTCCCGTGAGCACCAAATCAACCATTTTTCCCTACAACCATGCACATTGCTTCATTAATAATCTAATCTATTATTGCTTTCATGCGAAAAAGATTCATATAGATTATGGATACCAGGGATTAGTTAATAGACATGATCTAATACATGTACCTTTTCTCCTTGTTCCTGCTTCCTATAGATGATATGGCCTCGTTTCCCGTCGAAGACTATTACGGTTGTGCCAAGGACCCCAAGGTCCGCATGCATGGCCAACAGCTCCACCCGAGGTCGGTGCCTGGCGCCTTCAGCTTTCTGATGTCCCGACCAAGAAAGGTCCATGAAGCTGCTGCTGCTCTCGGCGCCGCTGGCCTGATCAGGTGGATCCAAACGGTAGTTGAGCACGAGGTAAATGTCTCGTAGCAGTGAAATGGGGTTAGGGTTGGTATATCTTCTGCTCTTCCATGCTAGCAGCTGGCAAGACATCCTCCCATATTTATTCAACACGTAATCACACATCAGATCCTGGGTTAATTCCCTGTCGAAAAATACCCTGTAATCTTGCGTGCTCCTGCTCCACGAGCTTATAAAGAAGTTGTAGATTGGATTCATCCTTGCAGACTCGCAGACGATGAGGATTAGCCTCACTAGTGCCAACCTGGGTGAAATACGATCGTCCACCCAAGCTGGGAAGCACGACAACACGTGCACGGCATCCATGGCGAAGTCCTGGCCCGGATTCACCTGCGCCAGTATTCTCACAAGACCACCTTTAGTGTCGAAGTCCAGTAAGGATCTGTAACCGACACCCCAGCTTAGGCGTTGGGGATTGTATTCATCAACTGGGAGTATATCGGCAGATCTATTCGGGTTCTCGATGAGCTCAAATGAATCTCCTTGCTGGTTCATGAAGCCACAGACATACAAGTTGTCGTCCCGCATGATTAGGGTTGTCGACATCATTTGCTCTCCCTTCACTGCTTGCAGCTTGACGTGAATCCACCTCGCCGGCTGTTCAGCACGTTGCTTGGCGAGCACTGGGTGTTCTCTGGTGGAGGAGAGAATTGATCTGTGGTGGCAATCAAAGATATCCTCGTGGTCTGGATGGTCAGCGAGGATGCCACGGAGATCCATTATAAATTCAGTGAACGACAGTTCGTCTCCGATGGTGTACACTACAGTTCGATGCCCTGAAACCATTTTGGCCTGCATGCATTACCTGAGAGTTTAGTTAAAAGAAGGAAAGTGATATTCCCTCCGTTTCTAAATTATAAGTCATTCTAAGAATCTTGGAGAGTCAAAGCATTTCAAGTTTGATCAAATTTATATAATAAGATAATAACATTTATGACCAGTTAAGTATCATTAGATTCTTTGTTAAATATATTTTCATAGTATATGTCATAAATTTTTGTATTTTGGTCAAAATTGAGATGCTTTGACTCTCCATGATTCTTGGAATGACTTATAATTTGGGATGGAGGGAGTAACAAATGTCTTCAATGTTTAGCGCAAGCACTATAGTAGCTAGTCCTCCTTTAATTTACCTCCTGTGTACCACTGATGATTTGTTCTAACGACGACAGAACAGTACTAGCTTTCTCCAGATGAGCCTCTTTGCTGGTTATTATTTGCTCCGGAGGGTGACTTATTGGTCGTGCGATCTGCAGTGAATTAGTAGTATATAATAATCATCCAGTGACAACAAGATTATTAGTATTCGTTAAAAGAATAAGAAATGATAAAAAAATGTCTTCAATATAATGTTTACCTCCGGGTACCAGGTGACTTCCACTTCATTGCCGTCGTCAGTTTTACTGGAACTATTTCCATTGGCGAAGCGGAGAGGAACATTATTCAATTCAACTTTCTTGCCATCGCCTGTTTCAATCTGGAGGTTCACCTCTATTTGAAGCGCACTGCCGCATGGCACTGCAACCACATTCCTCGCCAGCTCAAGAAGGAACCACGAGTCGTCATCGGTTGGGGAGAAACAATGACGCGTCCCCTTTGCACACCTGAAGAGGACGCTCCTGTATTTGTCTTCCAAGCCGTCGATACGTGCAGTGATCTCACCACCAATGCCAGCAGTGTTATGCCCATCTTTGAGTCGCAGCCTGACCTGCACTGTGGCCTCCAGGGCATCTGACATCACAACGTAGGTGACCTCAGCTACCTCGGGGCGCATGTCCGGAGCGCAGATGGTATGGCTCACGGGTAGTTGGTCGACTTGGGCGGCGTACTTGGGATCATAACAGTCCCATTCCCATTGGATGAGACCACCGGCATCGCCACTGCTGCTACTGGCAGTGGCAGGTGGGATGTTGATTTTAATGGCGAAGCACCCGTAAGCTGAGATGCCTTTGTAGGGTCCAGTCAGAACCAACTCGACCATTCCCTACATGCATGCACTGCTTGATTAATATGGCATGGTTGTAAAAAAGATTCATATAGTAGACATCTTACTATTTCTAATCCTCCCAAGATACACAAAGAAAGAAAAGATAAATTCTGCAAAATTTTCGCAATGATCAAAAACAAATTGCCTTTAATTTTCTATACTCTAGGCATCATCTTACTACTGCATACAAATACTCACAAGAAGCACTAAGAAATAGTGTCTATGACCATATGGTGTTTGAGATTTGTTTGGAGTAAACAATGATAATATACTGTAATGTTTTTAGAGCTCTAAAGTGTAGAGAAGGGGATCCAAACAGGCCCTAAGTTGACAAATTAGTAAGACATAATATATGTATACCTGTTCTGTCTCCTCTTCTGCTTCCTCCTTCCTATAGATGATCTGGCCTCGTCTGCCGTCAAAGACGATGATTTCCGTGCCTTTGACATGAAGATCAGCATGTATGGCCAATAGCTCCACCCGAGGTCGACCGTGGCCCTGGCATCGTAGATCAAGATCCCCGTTGTCACCGGCCTCCCCGGGTTGGCTAGCAGAGCCACCGCTGCTGTCACCATCACCGGCTTCTCCAGGTTGGCTAGAAGAATCGCCACCACTACTGCTGGTGTCGTCTCCGGCCTCATCGGCTTGGCTAGCAGGACCGTTGCCGCTGTCGGCATCGCTAGCCTCCTCTGATTTCCTATCACGGCGGCCATTGCTGCCAGCATCGCTAGCCTCCTCCGATGATTTGCTAGCAGAGATGCCACCAATGCCAATGTTGCAGGCCTTCTTGTGTTGGATTTGTGGGCTCCCATTGCTGCCATTGTTGAATCCCCTTTTACGCTCGCGGCCACCTCCGCTTTGGCTAGGAGGGCCGCCACATCCGTTGGTATTGTGGCCACCTCTGCTTTGTCCAGGAGGGCCGCGACCACTGCCAGTGTTGCCGGGCTTATTAATAGAATCTCCATCGTTGTTGACACTGCCAGGCTTCCCACGTTGAGTCTTCTTCTTTTCTTCTTTTTTAGTCTGATCAGGTGTATGGGTGCGGAGCACGAGGTGTATGGTTTGTAGCTCCAGAATGGGGTGCGGTTGCCAATTCTGTGTGCTCACATTGCTGGCGTACCCTCGGGTCTTCCATGCCATTAGCTTGCTCGACATTTTCCCATGTTCCCAGAAGTTCTCAATCATCAATTGCTTGGCGAATCCCGTGCCGGTGCTCCACCCACGTGAAAAGGAGTCGTGGGGGAGGATTCATCCTTGCGGACTCGCAGACCATGACGATCAGGCCCGCCAGTGCCACCCCAGGCCTCAGATCGATACCAGCCACCGGATTTGGGTGGCTCGACAGCACGCGCACGGCGTTCTTCGCAAAATCACGGCCCAAATGAGCCGCCTCCAGTTTGTGCACGGCATGATCATTACTTTTGGCTCCCAGCATGGACATGTAACTGACGCCCCATCTTGAGAGTTCGGGATCGCGTCCATTAGTAATTGGGAGTACCATATTGGTGGATGCATTCCTGTTGTCGTCGAGCAGCTGGAACGAATCTCCTTGCTGGTTCATGAAACCAAGGACGTACAAGTTGTCATCCCTCATGAATAGGGTTGTCCACGACGTTTCCTCTCCCTCCACTGCTTGCAGCGTGACGTGAATCCACCTCGCCGGTTGTTCATCAGCACGCTGCTTGGCCAGCACTGGATGATCTCCGGTTTCGGAGAGATTTGGGTCTTTGTGGCCGCCCAAGATATCCTCACTGTCTGGATGCTCGGCGAGTTTGCGACGTAGATCCGTCATGAATGAAATGAATGAAATTTCGTCTCCGATGGTATACCCCAGTTCAGCATGTACTGCAACAATAATTAAATTAACACATGAGAAAAATAACCCAATATATACATGTACATGTACATGCACGCACGCACGCATAGACCAAGTTATAGTTTTGAACTTAATTTGTAGCAAATTAATTACCCACGTATCGTCTCATCAGAGATATCAATAAATTATTACTCACTTTCGACGTTGTTAAAAGTAAACTAAATTAACTTCGAAATATGCATCAAAATTTCTTACATTTGTCGTTTTAGAAAAAAGTCTCAAAACGACCTTTTTTTAACATAAACTATATCATTATGAACGCGAGAACTTATGAGTATATCGATTTTCATATTAAATATATGCCTCAAACTATGTTTCGTTGACAGCAAAAACGTTAGCACACGTGCAATGGGCTCCAACATGAAGTTCCCGACGTCAAGACGGTCAAGAAATACATTTGAATCATCAAATTTGGAGTTCAAACGAAGAAAGGATGATTTTGGGGTCTGTCTGGCTTCTCTGATCCTGTCTGGCAAGGGCCGTTCAGCCCCGCGAATACTGGCTAGGCCAGTTTGCCTGGTCTGAGACTGCTTCGAGTTTAGCTCGGTCCTAGCTCATGTTTTGACGTGGAAAAATTGTAAATTATGTCTTGGATATGTTTCTTAATAGGATAAGGCCACCTCCATCTCTATATATTGGAGGATCATGGCCAGTTGAGGGATGCAACTTCCAATCGATAAAAAAACATCTATTACCCTTTTTTATTTACCCTAGCTTTTCCAACCCCTGCTGTCCGGCGCGTCTCTCAATGAGATTCGGTGGCGTTCTAGGTGGCCCTTGCCGACCTTAGGACAGCCTCAATGTACCCCTCCCTGATGGATCTTCCCGAGAGGTGTTCTTGAGCTTTTCAGACGAAGAACGGGCATCGAATCGGCTCTACCAACCGGCTGGTCGGTCTTACTGATCTCGGACGTCCTTGTTGCGTGATAGGTCGTGTGCGTCCTTGGACAAGCTAATCTTTGCTGGTGTGTGATCCAAATCGACGTCAACACACTTTTTGGTGACTCCGCTGGGAAAAGAAGATCAATCTACAAGCAACGTGTCTGAAGAACACAACAAGGAGGGTGATCACACGGATCCGTTCAACCCCGACAATATCATTCATCCTACGACGATTGATCAACTACAAGAGGATCTCCGTAAGATGGTCAAGGAGTAGAACGCTACTAACCTACAAGCCGCTCTTGCAATTTGTTCGCTAGATCAGCGAGGAGGGGTGGTGTCGGTGTTTCGAGTAAACACCAACGAGTAAATTTGTATTATTGCGCGTCTGACCCGGATGGTGTGCTAAGAAGACACAAGGTTTATACTGGTTCGGGCAGAATATCCCTACGTCCAGTTCATGGCTGCTGCTCGTGTTACTAGCACTGAAAAGTTTGTAGTAGGGGTTACAAACAGGCGAGAGAGGGATAGTTCCCAAGTCTCTGATGGAAAGATCAAATAGGTGCCGAGAGCTCGATCGCTACTCTGCTATGTGTTCGAGGTTCGATGCTAGTGGTTCTGCTGTGATGTGGTGTGATATGTGATGCGGTCAATCCATCCCCTTTGTGGGGTGCACTGCTTTCCCTTTTATAGGCCAAGGGAGAGCATAGATTACAGATGGGAGAAAAGAGAAAACAAGAGGCAAAGGAAGTCCTTAAGTACGTCGGGTCTTCCTTTTCCTCTGTGCGGGCCCCGCTGGCATGACAGGCGGTGACAGGGACAATTCCACGCTGGGCGCAAGTCCGCTGACCCTGATAGGGCCACGCTGTGTGTCTGTCCACTGACAATGCCATGTCCTGGCATTGTCAGTGGGTTGTCACGTCCCATCCTGCTCCAAAGGGCGGCACAGCGGACCAGCATGCTGATCAGTGGCCATACAAGGAGCATGCAACACAGTGACTGCACGTCCATTACTATGGGTGATGCGAGTTTCCTTCTGGACCGTAGTGGTTGTCATGAGCTTCCGTAAGAATCCATTACCAAGGGCAAATGACGGCGCCGACAACACTGTAAGGCAAATGTCGGCGCCTACAACACTGTTTGGGCTCTGGCATGCCTGGAAGGATGCAAAGCACCCTTCTGGCATGGCCTGACAGTACTGCCTATAGGTGCGCATGGTATGATCCTCGGTATTGCGGTTGACTTGAGCATCTTGCCTTATCTGCTCCGCCTGATTCCTAGGTCGGTACTGTGGTAATGTCATCATAGGCGTCGGGCAAGGCAAAGCCAGCCCTTAGACATCAGGCGAGGCGGGGCCAACCCTCAAACATTGGGTGAGATGGAGCCAGCCCTTAGACGTTGGGCGCCAGCCCTCAGACGTCGGGCGAGGCGGAGCCAGCCCTCGGACGTTGGGCGAGGCGGAGCCAGCCCTCGGACGTCGGGCGAGGCGAAGCAAGCCCTTAGATGTTGGGCGAGGTGGGAACAACCCTCAAACATCGGGCGAGGCGGCGCTAGCCCTCGTTAGTCAGCCGAGGCAGAGCCAACCCTCGGGGGTCGGGTGAGGCAGAGCGAACCCTCAGGGGTCGGGCGAGCCGGATCCAACCCTCAGACATCGGGCGAGGCGGAGCAAGCCCTCAGACGTTGGGCGAGGCAGGGCCCAGCAAGCGGCGTAGTCGCGCTCTTGATCGTGCGGACAAATCAATGTTGATGGACATTAGCTCCTCCTCTTCGAGTACCCTAGTATTGGTCCCCGACAGTAGCCCTCGAGCCCCCAGGTGATTTGAACAGAATCGCCTAGGGGATTTTTTGACTTGCCAGCGGGTGCACGCGAGCGCACCCGGTGGGTGTAGCCCCCAAGCCTATGGAGGAGTAGAATACTCCTTCGAAGGTTTTTTCGAAAGAGAGGACTTTGAGAGCCCTAGCTCTCTATTGTTGCTCATGGCGTGTCCTGAACACGATGATTTCTCCTTGCTGAGGTCAGACCCTTTGCGGGTATGGTCGTGAGATTTGGTGGTTCGTTAGCTGGATAGTTCAATTGGGATCCCGGCATCCCGTTCACGGGGATCCGGTAAGGGTCAGCCTGGCTAAGACTCGATCATGGACCGAGATGCCCATGGCGTTCGCGCGCCTAGGTATTGACTGCTTGTTGGGCCCATCCCTTTCCACCCCTTATCGTAGGGGTGCTTGGAGCGACTGTCGAACCCATTGACGGGCCAACTATCGAACTCCTAGGCCTAGATAGGCTGTAGAGTTATTTTTTGATCTGTATTCCTCCCTTTTTGTATGCGACAAAGGGGCTCATGTATGCCAACCCTTCTGTTCGTTAAGATCGTAGGGCCTGAGGTGTAAGAGCGAAATTTTGATCATGCTGGTGAGCAAAGACACCATAGCCACCGAGGCGTAGGCTTTTTGCAGTCCGACCAGGGATGCTCAGTTGTTCGTTTCCACAAACCTTGCCGCTAGGCTTAACGTGAGGAAGAGGTCTAACGCGGCGACTATTTCAGAAAAGGTGTATTTATACATTTATCAGCCCCTGAGTGAGATCCGACCCCTTGCCGTTTCTGGGGTCGGATGTCACTAAAAATCAAGGAGAGAATAGCGACGCTAGTGGGAGAAAGCATCTTTTGTATTCGCACGTACCCCCTCCCTAGGATATGAGCTATTGATCTATGACCGCGTGTTCGGTCTCCCTGTGAGTCCGACCTTCCTCGAGCCCCCACGCATAGCAAGGGTTTTAGTCGAGGGTCGGCTTGTCTTCATGATTGTCACCCTGGCTGCGGTTTCCGCAACCGAAGGGGTTGAGTTAATCATCCCTTGCCTCGATGGCTCTAGTGACGCGTTCAGTGAGCTCGCTAATGGGCATGTTCGAGCGGAATCTGGTTCCGTCGTTCGTGACGGGGTCAGCAAAGCCCTCATGTGGCATTCCGCTGCTCCTTAACCCACCTTCCAACAGATGCCCCCTCAATGGGGATTCTATGGGCTCGGCTAGAGGCTAGGATCGAACGAGAAGGTCGAGATGAGGCCATAGGGGCTCATCTGCGTTTTCTCCCCTGGCTCTTGTTCGACGCGAGGCGGCCTCAGGCACTCCACGGGGCCAGCCTTCGAACCTTGGTCTCCCGATTTAGGGTCAGGTGGCTCGAGACCCTAGACCTAGTGGGTCTTAGTAGGGGTCGGCCCGTGTTTCATGCATCACCCTATCCTTGGTTTCCGCAACTAGAGGGGTTGAGCTAACGGCACTTGCCTTGACGACTCGAGTGTCGCGCTCGGTGAGCTCGCTAACGAGCATGTTCGAGTGAAATCCGGGTCCGTCATCCGCTGACGGGGTCGGTAGAGCCCTCATGTGGCATTCCACTACTTCTTAACCCGCCTCCTGGTAGATGCCTAAGCCGTTCGATAGGCTTGGGTGGCCCGTTGGCCTCTCCTCGATGGAGATTCTGTGGGCTTGGCTTGAGGTTAGAATCGAACGAGAAAGGTCGAGATGTCCCTGTCCGCTTCTGAGCGGGGTCAGGCAACGCAGCTGGGGCTCATCTTGGTTTTTCCCCTAGCTCTGTTTGATGCTTTCACAGGCTGGCCTTCGAACCTTGATCGGTCGCTGCTCATATCGAATGAGACGACTACCGCTTCGTGACGCGACACGAAGCATTGTGATGCAGCAATTGCATATGGAATGCTTGGGTGTATGGGATGAATGTATGAATGAATGAATGAATGAATGAGAATGGATAAATGAATGAATGAGAATGGATGATAATATAATGGAAAAGAAAAGTGGGTGTCGGTAAAGTTACCTCGATGGCTTTAGAGACGGATTCGGGGAGCTCTTACCGGATATGTCTGTGTGGGGTCCGGATTTGATGTTCTTGATAGAGCCGGCGTAACCTACATGGTGTATCCCACTACTCCCTATCTATCTCTCGGTAGCGGCCTGAGCCGTTCGATCGACTTGGGCGACCTGATGGCCTCTCCTCGATGGAGATTCCGCAGGCAAGCCCTCCAAACCCTTTCCAAGAAGGTGGAGGCTAGAGCTTGGGGTGCGGAGACAAAGACTCGGATCATGCTGGTGAGCAAAAACACCATAGTCGCTGGGACGTATGGTCCTAGCGGTCCGACCAGGTTTACTCAGAGTTTGTGTCCACACACCCTGCCTCCAATTTTTAATGTAAGGAGGGATTGGGCATAGAGAATGTCTATCGGGTAGACACTCTAGCTGGCCCCTGAGCGATGTCTGACCCCTTACCATTGCTGGGGTCAGAGGCTCGGTAGCGAAATTAATGCATAAAGTAAAGGTGCTTGTCTCTCGGCAGCGACTTTGAGCCGTTCGATCGACCTGGGCACCGATTTTACCTCGATGGTAAGAGTGATGGGTCCGGGAAGCCTCCACTGGATATGAGCAGGCTCCTATCTGCTCCCTACCTGTTTCTCAGTAGTGGCTAAGCCATCAAGTCGACTTGTGCTACCTACTGAGACAAGATTTTCCTATGGAGATAAAGAACGAAAACATCCCACGCAAGAATTTAGTTAGGCAGATAAGCCAGGCGGTGAAACTTGAACAAATGGACAGGCTTTCAAATTTTGTTATAGCAAACAGCTTTTTAGCTCTTCTTGCCTTTTTGTATAAAAGGTTAGCGCACTCTGACCCTTTCCGTTGTTAAGGTTGTAAAAGCTTGGAGTGCGGGTGAGCCAATTCTGATCACACTGGTGAGCAAAGATACTGTAGCCACTGGGGCATAGGTCTCCCACAGTCCGACCAGTCATACTCAGAGCTTGTTCCCATAAACCTAGCTCTTAGGTCTTAATGTAAAAAGGGGGGTAGGCACAGAGAATGTTTGCTTGATAAATGTGCTCATATCAGCCCCCGAGTGAGGCCCGACCCTTTTACCATTGCTAGGGTCGGATGTCCCGAAAGATCAGGGAGTTTGATAATAAAACTGATAAGAGAAAGTGTGTGTTTATTAAGGGTAAAAGCGACGTAGCTGCTCGATGTTCTAGGCATTGGTGAAGACCTCGCCGTTGATGGTCTTCAGCTTTTAGGCACCTGGCCTGAGCACCTCCACGACGACGTATGGTCCCTCCCACGGCGGGGAGAGCTTGTGGCGGTCCTTGTTGCTCTAGACAAGGCGGAGAACCAGGTCTCCGATGTTGAAGGACCAACCCCGCACTCGATGGCTGTGGTATCATTGTAATGCCTGCTAGTACTTGGTCGAGCGGAGGAGGGCAACCTTGCATGCCTCGTCTAGCTGGTCCATGGCATCCTCGAGGGATGCCTCGGCTCCTTGTTCATCATACGCCCTGACCCTTGGTGCTCCATAGTCGACATCGGTTGGGAGGATGGCTTCAGAACCATAGACCATGAAGAATGGCGTGTAGTCGGTGGCCTAGCTAGGGGTCATCCTTAGACACCGGAGCACCGCAGGAAGCTCAGTGACCCATCTTGCGCCAAACTTGTTCAACCGGTTGAAGATCCTAGGCTTAAGGCCATGTAGGACCATGCCGTTTGCGTGTTCTACCTGACCGTTCATTCGAAGGTGCGCTATGGAGGCCCAGTCGATGCGGATGTGATATTCATCGCAAAATCAGAGGAACTTCTTCCCAGTGAACTGTGTGCCGTTGTCCGTGATGATAGAGTTTGGGACTCCGAAGCGATGGACGATGTCGAGGAAGAACATCATGGCCTGCTCAGATTTGATCATGGAGATTGGCCAAGCTTCTATCCACTTCATGAACTTGTCTACGGTGACAAGCAAGTGGGTGTAGCCCCTGGGCGCTTTTTTGAGAGGTCCAACTAGATCGAGCTCCTAGACCTCGAATGGCTAGGTGATGGGAATCGTTTGGAGCGCTTGGACCGGTAGGTGAGTCTACTGAGCTTAGTACTGGCACCCTTTGTAGGTGCGTACGATCTGCTCAATGTTGGCTACCGTGGTAGGCTAGTAGAATCCCTATCGGAATGCATTTCTGACCAGGGTTCTGGGCGCGGCATGATAACCATAGATCCCACCATGGATATCGCTCAGCAAACGCTTCCCCCATTTGATAGGGATGCAGCGTTGCAGGATTCCAGTGTGATTTCGCTTGTAGAGTTTGGTCTCCATAAGAACAATGGACTTGGCATGACGTGTAAGCCGTCAGGCCTCCGTCTTGTTCATCGGTAGTGTATCACAGAGGAGGTAGTCGAGGTAGGGCATCCTCTAGTCGACCAGAGGGTCGGGCTCTATCGCTAGGTCCTCTGTGAGCTCCATGACTTCTAGACCGGATGGAACCGACGATTGGTCAGCCCCTGAGCCTAGAATGGGTGGACCATCACCAGCTTGTTCTGACCCCTTGTAGCGAACCAAGGGCTTGTGTTGGTCACTAGCGAAGACACCCGTTGGCACTAGCTCTCGGCCGAACACCGCCTTTGCCAGCACGTCGGCCGCCTCATTGAGGTGCCTCGGGATGTGGTTGAGCTCGATGCTGTCGAACTTGTCCTTTAGCTAGCACACTTCTCAGCAGTATGCGGCCATCTTGTCATCATGGCAACTTGACTCCTTCATGACTTGGTCGACGGCCAGCTAGGAGTCGCCCTAGACGTCGAGGCATCGAATGCCCAATTTGATGGCGATGCGTAGGCCGTTGATGAGCGCCTCATATTCGGCCACATTGTTGGAGGAGGGGAAATGGAGGCGAACCATGTACGTCATGCGTACCCCAAGGGGTGATACAAAGACTAACCCCCCACCGGTGCCTTTTTCATCAGCGATCCATCAAAGTACATCGGCCAGTACTCTTGGTTGACGACCACTGGTGGCATTTGGACCTTGGTCCACTCTACTACGAAATCAGCCAATACCTAGGATTTGATGGCTGCTCAGGAGGCATATGCAATGCCCTAACCCATCAGCTCGAGCGCCCACTTCACCATTCTTCCTGTGGCATCTTGGTTTTGGACGACCTCACCGATGGGGAAGGATGTCACGACTGTCACCGGATGTGACTTGAAGTAATGGCGTAGCTTCCACTTGGTGATGAGGACAGCATACAGGAGCTTCTAGATTTGGGGAGAGCAGGTCTTAGAGTTAGATAGGACCTCGCTAATGAAGTACACAGGGCACTGTACTTTGACGGCATGCCCATCTTCCTCTCGCTCCACTACTAGGGCGACGCTAACCACCTACATGGTGGCCGCAACGTAGAGCAGAAGGGGTTCTCCATTGGTAGGAGGAACTAGGATCGGAGCCTTCATCAGAAGCTGTTTGAGCATGTCAAGTGCCTCCTGGGCCTCGAACGTCCATTTGAAGTGGTCAGCCTTCTTCAGAAGTTGATAAAGGGAGAGACCTCATTCGCCGAGGCGCGAGATGAAGTGGCTGAGTGCGGCAAGGCACCCTATAACTTGTTGTACCCCCTTCATATTCTGAATCGGGCCCATCCTTGAGATCTTCTCCGGGTTGGCTTCAATGCCATGCTCGAAGACGATGAAACCAAGCAGCATGGCCCTCGGGACCCTGAAAATGCACTTCTCGGGATTGAGTTTGATGTCGTTTGCTCAGAGTTTTACAAAGGTCTACTCAAGATTGGCTATGAGGTAATTAGCCTGTTTGGACTTGATCACGATGTCGTCAACGTAGGCCTCAAAGGTCCACGCAATGAGGTCCCCGAAACACTTGAGCATACAGCATTGGTATGTAGCCCCAGCATTCTTCAGACCGAACGGCATTGTGACATAGCAGAATGATTCGAAGGGGGTGATGAAAGATGTCACGAGCTGGTCAGACTCTTTCATCGCGATTTGATGGTACCCAGAGTACGCGTCAAGGAAGCAGAGGGTTTCACACCCTAAGGTAGAGTCGACTATTTGGTATATGCGCGACAAAGGAAACGAATCCTTTGGGCATGCCTTGTTGAGACTCATGTAGTCAACACACATCCTCCATTTCCCACTCTTCTTTCGTACAAGAATGGGATTGGTTAACCACTCTAGGTGGTACACTTTCTTGATGAATCTAGTAGCCAAAAGCTTTGCGATCTCCTCATCGATTGTCTAGCGTTTCCCCTCATCGAAGCGATGCAGGCGCTATTTCACCAACTTGGAGCCTAGGGGGATCTTCAAGGCATGCTCGGTGACTTCCCTCGGAATGTCTAGCATGTCTAAGGGTTTCCACGCAAAGATGTCTTTGTTGGCACGGAGGAAGTTGACGAGTGCATTTTCCTATTTAGAGGAAAGTGTGGCACCATTGCGCACCACCTTGCCCTCGGGGCTACCGGGATCTATGAGGACCTCCTTAGAGCCTTTTGCTGGCTCAAAAGACCCGGCCGACCTCTTAGGGTCGGGTGCTTCTTTGGTGACCTCTTTCCTGATGGCCGCGAGCTCCTCAGAGGCGATGATAGCTGTGGCATGATCACAGCACTCGACTTCGCACTCGTAGGCGTGCTGGAAGGAGGTGCCGATGGTGATGACCCTGCCGGGGCCCGGCATCTTTAGTCTGAGGTAGGTGTAGTTGGGAATGGCCATGAGCTTCGTGTAGAATGGTCGTCCCACGATGGCATGGTAAGTTCTGTGGAACCCAACCACTTCGAAGGTGAGGGTCTCCATCCTATAGTTGGACGGACCCCCGAAGGTGATGGGCAGATCGATCTGCCGAAGCAGCATGGCCTGCTTTCTAGGCATGATGCCATGGAAAGGCGCTTCGGTTGGTCGGATGCGCGCTCGATTGACATCCATAGCGTCGAGCGTCTCGGCGTACATGATGTTGAGGCCGCTGTCTCCATCCATCAGTACTTTGGTGAGCCGCTTCATGCCGATGATCGGGTCGACCACGAGCGGGTATCTCCCCAGCTACGGGATGCTCTCTGGGTGGTCGGTCTGATCGAACGTTATGCGGACTCTGACCACTGGAGGAAGGTAGGCGTGGCCGATTTGGTCGTATAGACCTCGCGGCGCACGACCTTCTGGCGGTGAGTCGTAGGCCGCTGATCCTCCGAAGATCATGAGGTAGCCATCCGGTGTTGGAAAGCCGTCATCCTTCCCCTCGGTGTCATCCATGGTAGGGTCAGGGTCCTTCCTATGCTCCCCTTTGTTGGAGCCTCTGGACAAGAACCACTTCATGAGGCTACAGTCCTTGTATAGATGCTTGATGGGGAAGGCATGGTTTGAGCATGACCCCTCGAGTAGTTTTTCAAAGTGGTTCGGAGTGCCCTCCATGGGCTTCCGACCACCCCTGCGGTCAGTGGCGGCCATGAGTGAGCCCTCACACCGTTGCTTTTTCTTCTTTTTGGTGGGATGATTAGAGGCGCCTTCGCCGGCGTTCTCGTCCCGCCTCGCCTTGCCAGTGAGGCAATCGAAGATTGCTCCGGCCACTTCTTCACCCAAGGCATGGCTGGTGGTGATGTTAAGGAGTTCCTTAGTGGATCATGGGCCCTTGTGTCCTAGCTTGTGAACTAGGGACTCACAGGTGGTCCCAGATAGGAAAGCTCCTATAACGTCGGCATCGGCAACGTTAGGTAGCTTGTTGCATTACCGGGAGAAGCGCTAGATGTACCCACGGAGGGTTTCTCCAGCCTTCTACTAGTAGTTCTTGAGGTCCCATGGGTTCTTAGAGTGCTTGTAAGTGCCCTAGAAGTTTCCCACGAAGATCTCCTTCAGGTCTGTCCAACTTTGGATTCTGTTGGACGGAAGTTGTTCCAACCATGTTCGTGCCGAATCGGCCAAGAACAATGGAAGGTTGCGGATAATGAAATCGTCATTATTCACACCATCGGCTTGGTAGGCAAGCTGATAATTCTCGAGCCATAGTTCGGGGTTCTTTTCCCTAGAGTACTTTGGGATGTTGTTTGGTGGTCGATATCTTAGTGGGAAGGCAACGTTGAGGATGTGTCGGCCGAAGGCCTGAGGCCCCAGTAGGCCAGGGCTCGGGCTTCGGTCCCCGTCGCTATCGTAGTGTCTGCCATGATGATGGTGATAGCCATGGCTAGCTCCCTCTATCGAGTCATCATAGGTACGCCTGTGGGCATCGAGGGTGTTGCGTGCATCATGGTTGCGGCCGAGACGCTATCGCACCGGGACCGTGGTGCGCTGCCTACCGCCTTGTGGCTCCTGGTGGACCGATGCGTCCCTGCCAGGGTGCTCTGAGGGCGTGTGCTGGCTGGTGTCGAGCTCGCGTCGCTGAGAAAACGAGCTCTCGGCCTGCTACGCCGCCTCACGCTCGAGTAGCTTGCGAATCTCATGGTGAGCCCAATGATCCTCGGGCATCGTGGCCTCTGGAAGACCACGGGGCAAGGCCACCATAGGGGCGATGTTCTAGCTTGCCCGGGCAAAGCAAGGGAGGGCTTCTTCATCGGTGATGATCCTTCAATTCATGTCATGGGCCATGGCGCGTGCGCGCCCATCGTCTCCGTGGCGCTCGATCTCCCGATTGAGCTCCGCGCATTCCTGCTCGAGCTAGAGTCGCGCTTCCACGATATCTCGGTGTCGAGCTTTCAGCTGCTCCACCCGCATGCGAGGTGGGGCTGCTATCTCCCCCTAGCCTCATCGTCGAGGTCGTTCACCAGGGTAGCCTCCTCCTCATGGATGCTTTCGACGTGTCCCCTGGAGGTATCTATCATGAAGCATTCATGAGAGGGGTGATAGCTCCCCCTACTGGAGTCAGAGCCAGAGGGTGACTCCGGCTCCTCTGCGAGGAGGTCATGGAAAGATTCCATGACATGTTCGATCACCCCCACAAACTCATCATTCATAGGGGGCGGGATCATGCGCTACGCCACAAGGTGGCCAACGGTCTCTACGGTGTGCAGAGACCGAACAGGAGCACAGTTGTGGCGCTCCAGATGAGGTATTTCGGAAAGAACGGCTCTCCTCCGGCAAGTTATGCCACAATGTTGGTGAACAAGGAGGTGAGGTGGCATAGGTCCTCCTAGGACTATTAGGGTCCTAGGAAGACGCCGAGCTGATACTCCAAACTTCTGCAGTCGAAGTCAAGGATCGAGCCACTTCTGGGGGCGTGGGCCTTCAGTGCATGCAGCCATAGCTCCTCGAGCATCTCAGTGATTGCGTTGGATCCGGTGGAGTGGAAAGGTTGAACAACAACAGGCGCCCGCGCCAGCTCTCCCTCCATCATGACAATGAAGTCCAGGTCTCCAAAGCGCACGTGTGCGCCCGGGACCCACCTGATGCCATCACTAGCCATCCGTGGCCTGATGTTAATGTCGGGACACGCAAATGCCCCAACCTAGCATGACAACTGTCAGTGTTTCGAGTAAACACGAACGAGTAAATTTGTATTATTGCATATCTAACCCAGATGGTGTGCTAAGAAGACACAAGGTTTATACTAGTTCGGGCAGAATGTCCCTATGTCCATTTCATGGCTACTGCTCGTGTTACTAGCACTGAAAAGTTCGTAGTAGGGGTTACAAACAAGCGAGAGAGGGATAGGCCCCAAGTCTCTGATGAAAAGATCAAATGGGTGCCGAGAGCTTGGTCGCTACTCAGCTATGTGTTCAAGGTTCGATGCTAGTGGTTCTGCTATGATGTGGTGTGATATGTGATGTGGTCAATCCATCCCCTTAGTGGGGTGCCCTGCTTTCCCTTTTATAGGCCAAGGGAGAGCATGGATTACAGATGGGATAAAAGAGAAAACAAGAGGCAAAGGAAGTCCTTGAAGGACGCTGGGTCTTCCTTTTCCTCTGTGCGGGCCCCGCTGGCATGACAGGCGGTGATAGGGATAGTTCCACACTAGGCACATGTCCGCTGACCCTAACAGGGCCACGCTGCGCATCTATCCGCTGACGATGCCATGTCCTGGTATTGTCAGCGGGTTGTCACATCCCATACCGCCCCGACGGGCGGCGTGGCGGACCAGCGTGCTGATCAGCGGACATATAGGGAGCATGCAACACAGTGACAACACATCCAATACTGTGGGTGATGCTAGTTTCCTTTTGGACTGTAGTGGTTGTCGTGAGCTTTCGTAAGGATCCGTTGCCAAGGGCAAATGACGGCGCCCACAACACTGTAAGGCAAATGTCAGCGCCTACAATACTGTTTGGGCTCTGCCATGCTGGAAGGTTGCAAAGCACCCTTCTGGCATAGCCTGATGGTACTGTCCTATAGGTGCATAGGGTACGGTCCTTGGTATTGTGGTTGACTTGAGCATCTTGCCTTATCTACTCCCCCTGATTCCTGGGTCGGTACTATGGTAATGTCGTCATAGGCATCGGCCCTCAGACGTCGAGCGAGGTGGGGCCAGACCTTAGACGTCGCGCGAGGCGGGGCCAGCCCTCAGACATCGAGTGAGGCGAAGCCAGCCCTCAGACATTGGGCGAGGTGGGACCAGCCCTCAGACGTTGGGCGAGGTAGAGCCAACCCTCGGGAGTTAGCCGAGGCAGAGCCAACCATTGGGGGGCGGGGCCCAGCAAGCGGCGTAGTCGCGCTCTTGATCATGCAGACGAATCAATGTTGATGGTCATTAGCTCCTCCTCTTCGGGTACCCTAGTATTGGTCCCTAACAGGTGGCAAAACAATTCAAGGTTGTCAATCAGGTTGCTCATTCAACCACTGCTGCACCCAAGGTAACACCACCTGTAATTAATACATCTTCTGTTGTTACCATGGAACAACTCAATAAAATGATGGCGGATTGTGATGTGGCTATGATAAATACGTTTCATAGTATGCAATACAATGCTAGTCTTAGGAAACCTACGGATTATGGACCTGCTATATGTAGTGTGTCTATATTGGTGTCTTCTTCTCCATCTTAAGACCACGGATCCTTCCTTTGGCAAGCCGATGAACTAGTTTGAGGGTGATAGGATCAATTAGCCGACTAGAGGGGGTGAATAGTCTTTTCTAAAACTAATTATGCGCCGACTAACCGAAACAAATATGAAAATAGACTAATCGGTCTAGCCAAGACTACACCCATCTATCTATGTTCACAAGCACCTTACAAAGATCCTAATTTAGCAACTAAGGTGCCGAGCTAGAGAGATCTCACCTACACAAGTCTCATTGGCAAGGTCACACAAATCTAAGCAACTAGTACAGCAAAACACACCAGGAGCTCCTACTCATACTAGTTAGCAAAGCACACAAAGCCTAAGCCACACTAGCACTACTCAACTAGCAAAGCTACACAAGCTAAACTAGAGAGCAACGACTACTTAGTTACACAAACTAAGCAAGGCTACTTAGCTACACAAGAACAACAACACTAGCACAAGTATGTACAAGTAAAACAAGCTAGTGATAAGGATTGCAAACTGTTGACGGTCATTAACCCTCAAAATAAACCATCAATATAACATCAAAAACTGAATAAATATGATCACCAACATAGGTATAGGGGTTTAAACTAACAAATTCCACAAGTGTTGGTGAATCTGTGTCTGCAGAAGGATTTAATCAGAAACAGGCAAAGTGGACCTATCCGTCAGAGCAAATCACGATCATCAGCGACGAAACCGACTTCGAGGACCTCCAATCCACCATCTAGGATAGATCATCAAAGATTGGGCCCAGAGGAGCCTGGGTGGGGCCGGCCGGCCCATGGGGCCCGCTGGTCAGCCCCCGCTTGTACGTCGGTGCTCCACTGCCTTTAATGATCAATCTTAACCGTGTATCAAGGTCGGTTCTTAAATTTATCGTGTGCGAACAATGTGGTTCTTAAATTTATTATTGAATTAATAATGCTTATGTTCCTTAACCATTTTAGTCTATGCCACTACTAGAGAACAGACTTTAGAACGATGTCCCAATTTGGCATTAGCCTCGGCATTTTTGCCCCCGGGACTAAAGGACCCTTTAGTCCCGGTTGGTAATACCAACCGGGACTAAAGGTCCCTGCCCAACGGTCGTCCGCGGGGCAGGGATCTTTAGTCCCGGCTGGTATTACCAACCGGGACTAAAGGTTTACCTTTAGTCCCGGTTGGTAATATCAGCCGGGACTAAAGCTTTTAGTCCCGGTTTGGGTAATGCCCCGGGAATAAAGATTAATCTTTAGTCCCAGTTTGGCTCCCTAACCGGGACTAATTATCCCGGCCTACAGCTCGTTTCTTCCTCCCCGAGCCCGAGCCATTCCATTCAAACTCACTGCCTCTGTTCTTCAGCTTGCTGTTGTTCTTGCTCTCTCCCCCTCCATTGGTGTTGCTCTTCGATTTTGGAGGTAACAAACTTAATCCTCTTATGTTTTATCAGTAGCTTATCTCATTTTGCGATGTAGATGCATGTGTAACTTTATATGTTGGACTTTATTATGATTTTATATGTCATTTTTAGCTCAAAATCACATAATGATTTGCATATATGTTTGGATAAACAAAAGTTAAATTAGTTCATCAAAATCACGCCTCGCTCGTCCTCGCTGGAGCACGTGCCATCCTCGTCCCCGGTGGGTTACGTGATCTTAGAATTAATTTTTCCATGAAATGAAAAACTTAGAAAATAGTTAGAAAATTGTAGAAAATCCATACTAGTTGAACTTGCGGACCGTGTTCAGCTCGGCGAGCATGTTCTCTATCGAGCGGTAACGGACGTCAAGGAGGAGCTTTGATTCTACGAGGGAGAGCGGCAACGGTCGTGGAAGACCGTGTTTCCTTTCTCGTAGAATCGGAGCTCTTCCTTGGCCAAGTATGGTGCCGTCCGGTGGAGAAATGCTCGCCGAGATGATCACGTAAGCAAGGTCAACTAGTACGGATGGTTATTTATTGAAACATGTTTTTGAGCTATAATTTGATGGATATTTGATAACTTCAGACCTACAAATGTCATCTACAAATGTTACTATCCTCGACAATCTAAACGCCCGCGAGTTCGCCGATATCGAGCATGTCACTTAGAATTATTTTTTCTATGAAATGAACTACTTAGAAATCATGCCTTTTATTTTTTAGAATTAAATTTTCCATGAAATGAAAAACTTAGAAAATAGTTAGAAAATTGTAGAAAATCCGTACTAGTTGAACTTGCGGACCGTGTTCAGCTCGGCGAGCATGTTCTCTGCCGAGCGGTAACGGACGTCAAGTTGGAGCTTTGATTCTACGAGGGAGAGCGGCAACGGTCATGGAAGACCGTGTTCCCTTTCTCGTAGAATCGGAGCTCTTCCTTGGCCAAGTACGGTGCCGTCCGGTGGAGAAATGCTCGCCGAGATGATCACGTAAGCAAGGTCAACTAGTACGGATGGTTATTTATTGAAACATGTTTTTGAGCTATAATTTGATGGATATTTGATAACTTCAGACCTACAAATGTCATCTACAAATGTTACTATCCTCGGCAACCTAAACGCCCGCGAGCTCGCCGATATCGAGCAGGTCACTTATAATTATTTTTTCCATGAAATGAACTACTTAGAAATCATGCCTTTTATTTTTTAGAATTAAATTTTCCATGAAATGAAAAACTTAGTAAATAGTTAGAAAATTATAGAAAATCCGTACTAGTTGAACTTGCGGACCGTGTTCAGCTCGGCCAACATGTTCTCTGTCGAGTGGTAACGGACGTCAAGGAGGAGCTTTGATTCTACGAGGGAGAGCGGCAACGGTCGTGGAAGACCGTGTTCCCTTTCTCGTAGAATCGGAGCTCTTCCTTGGCCAAGTACGGTGCCGTCCGGTGGAGAAATGCTGGCCGAGATGATCACGTAAGCAAGGTCAACTAGTACGGATGGTTATTTATTGAAACATGTGAAATCCGTACTAGTTTTGTTTAAATATATCATTTTAGAAAATATGAAATTTACACTAGTTTGCAAAAATAAGTATAGAAAGTAGATGACAACTGGTACCGGATCCTCGGCCTCTCGTTCGGTTGTGAAACGACTGAGGCCAGAACTCCCTCTCATTATCTGCGGCAAGTGTAAGTAGAAGATTGTGATGGAGTACCGAGTCAAGAGACAGGGACCCAACAAGGGTCGTGTTTTCTACAAGTGCCCGGATCACGATGTGAGTTTCTTACGCATTTTATAATTATGGCTAATTGACCTGCTTTTCTTGAATATTTTTGACTAAATATTTTTTGGCTTTAATTTCAGTGGGAGGGCAATGGATGCGATGGTTGGTATTGGGAGGAAGATTATGCTACATACGTGCAGAATTTGGGTGCGCTTGAGGTAGCGGCTGCTGATGATGAGGCAGTGAGCCTGCAGGAGAAGCTTATTGATATTCAACAGAAGAATGATTTGTCTGTTTTAGTTGCGTACGATCACAAAATAATTATGTTACTGAAGTGCATTGTAGTTTTAGTTTGTTTAGTGATAGTTGGGATTGCTTACGTTGTGGCCAGGCTTAGTTAATTAATCAACCGTGTGTGTGTCATCTATGTTGTGTAAAAAAATACTTAATTATGTTCAAGGTTTTTATAATTTGTCGTGTAATGCAGATTATGTCACGCCATTGGATGTATAATGCTGATCGCCGCTCCCAAGACTTTATTGAGGGCGTGCACTATTTCTTAGGTGTGGCCGAGGCAAATAAGCGAGATGGTTTCATGTGCTGTCCATGTGCCATATGTAAGAATTTAAAGGAATATTCAAGCTCAATAAGTCTTCATTCACATTTGCTTAAGTCAGGTTTCATGTCAAACTATATATGTTGGACTAAGCATGGAGAAAGCGGGGTCATGATGGAAGAAGGTGAAGGAGAAGATTTAGACATTGATGACATTATTGCTTAGTATGCTGCCTTTGATGATACTACAATGGGGAGAGGTGAAGAAGAGGTAGCGGCAAAAGATAATCTCGGTGATGCTCTTGGCGATGCCATTCGTGATGCACAACAAGCATGCGAAAGTGAAAAAGAGAAAGTTAAGTTCGAGCGCATGCTTGAGGATCATAGGAAGTTGCTATACCCGACGGCCGAAGAGGGGCAAAAAAAACTGGGTACAACACTGGAATTGCTACAGTGGAAGGCAAAGAATGGTATATCCGACAAGGCATTTAGGAATTTATTGAACCTCATAAAGAAGATGCTTCCGAAGCCAAATGAATTGCCCACCACTACGTACGAAGCAAAAAAGGTTGTCTGCCCTTTGGGATTAAAAATCCAGAAGATACATGCATGTCCTAATGACTGCATCCTCTACCATGGCAATGAATACGAGAATTTGGATGAATGCCCGGTATGTAAAGCAGCACGGTATAAGATCAGACGCGATGATCCTGGTGACGTCGAGGGTGAACAACGTCCTAGAAAGAAAATCCCTGCCAAGGTTATGTGGTATGCTCCTATAATACCACGCTTAAAACTTTTGTTCAGAAATAAAGACCATGCAAAGTTGTTGCGGTGGCATAAAGAAGACCGTAAGGTAGACAATATGCTGAGACACCCAGCTGATGGGTCCCAGTGGAGAGCGATAGATAGGGAATTTCCAGAGTTTGCAAATGAGGCTAGAAACTTAAGGTTCGCCTTAAGTACAGATGGTATGAATCCTTTTGGGGAGCAGAGCACTAGTCATAGCACTTGGCCAGTTACTCTATGTATCTACAACCTTCCTCCATGGTTATGCATGAAGCGGAAGTTCATTATGATGCCGATCCTCATCCAAGGTCCGAGGCAACCTGGCAACGACATTGATGTCTATCTAAAGCCATTAGTTGAAGAACTTCTAGTTTTATGGAACAAACCAGGTGTACGTGTCTGGGATGAGTACAAACAAGAACACTTTGACCTACGAGCAATGTTGTTCGTAACAATCAATGATTGGCCTGCTTTAAGTAATCTTTCAGGTCAGACAAACAAAGGATATAATGCATGCACACATTGTTTTGATGACCTTGATAGTATATATTTGAAAAGATGTCAAAAGGTCGTGTACCTTGGCCATCGTCGATTCCTTCCTTTGAATCACCAAATAAGAAAGAAACGTAAGCATTTTAAAGGTAAGCCAGACCACCGGAAGAAGCCTCATAACCGAACCGGAGAAGATGTACTCGCAATGGTCAAGGATGTGAAAGTAGTATTTGGAGAGAGACAAGGCAGTGAATCTATTCCCAAAGATGCTAAGGGACACGCACCCATGTGGAAGAAGAAGTCCATCTTTTGGGAGCTACCCTATTGGCAAGTCCTAGAGGTCCGCAACGCAATCGATGTGATGCACCTGACAAAGAATCTTTGTGTGAACCTGTTAGGATTCATGGGTGTGTACGGGAAGCCAAAGGATTCACTTGAAGCACGCTAGGACTTGCAGGGCATGAAAGAATGAGACAACCTTCATCCAAAGAAGACAGATGATGGACGTCATTACTTAAGTCCTGCTAGCTACACGCTTAGCAAAGAAGAGAGGGACAGCATGTTCGAATGTCTAAGCAGCATCAAGGTCCCATCGAGATTCTCCTCCAATATAAAGGGTATAATAAATATGCCAGAGAAGAAATTCCTAAACTTAAAGTCCCACGACTACCACGTGCTTATGACGTAATTGCTTCCAGTTGCTTTAAGAGGAATTCTACCTCCACATGTACGTCTAGCCACCGTGAAGCTATGTGCATTCCTCAATGCAATTTCTCAGAAGGCAATCAATCCAGTGGAACTAGCTACTGTACAGAATGATGTGGTTCAATGTCTTGTCAGCTTTGAGTTGGTGTTCCCTCCATCCTTCTTTAATATCATGACACACCTCCTAGTTTATTTGGTGAAGGAGATTAGTATTCTTGGACCTGTGTTCTTACATAACATGTTCCCCTTCAAGAGGTTTATGGGAGTCTTGAAGAAATATGTGAAAGTCCGTTCTAAGCCTGAAGGAAGCATCGCCCAGGGCTATGGAACAGAGGAGGTCATTGAGTTCTGTGTTGACTTTATTCCTGACCTTGCCCCAATTGGCGTTCCCGAATTGCGACACGAGGGGAGACTCAGTGGTAAAGGAACTTTAGGGTAGAAAACATATATTGGCATGGAAGACGATTATTTCAATAAAGCACACTACACAGTTCTTCAGAACTCATCATTGGTGCATCCGTACATCGAGATACATAAGGAGTTCTTACGATCCAAGTTTCCAGGGAAGACTGAAGCTTGGATTAGGCGTCAGCACATGGAAAGTTTCAGTGGTTGGTTGCGAAAAGAATGTCAAGGTGATGATAATATTGATGAGCAACTGTATTTGTTGGCTAGGCAACCATCATGGCATATCCTCACGTACCAAGGGTATGAGATAAATGGGAATACATTTTACACAGTTGCCCAAGATAAAAGGAGCACCAATCAAAATAGTGGTGTTCGCATAGATGGCACAGATCCAAATGAGAATATACAAACATATTATGGCCGCATAGAAGATATATGGGAACTAGACTACGTACCTAATTTTAAAGTCCCTTTGTTCCGGTGCCAATGGGTGAAGCTGACCGGAGGAGGGGTAACAGTCGACAAAGAGTATGGAATGACAACAGTGGACCTCAACAATATTGGGTACAAAGACGAACCATTCGTCCTTGCTGCTGATGTGAGTCAGATGTTCTATGTGAAAGACATGTCTACAAAATCAAAGAGAGGAAAAAACGAAGACATCAACTCAATGATCAATGAGCCAAAGCGCCACATAGTTCTTTCTGGGAAAATAAATATAGTGGGAATTGAAGACAAGTCAGACATGTCAGAAGATTATAAAAGAAATGTCCAAATTCCACCCTTCATAGTGAAGAAAGATCCAAGCATCATGTTAAATGATGAAGACACTCCATGGTTACGACAAGATCATAACCAAGGGTCATACGTCAAGAAAAAATTCACTGTTGTGCCCGCATGATACAACGATGCAAATCCTAGATTGTCTCCAATTGAAAAGTTTTGAATACCAAGTTTGTTCAGCTCATCAAGATATACAATCCTTATATAGGCCATTTTTTCATTTGAGAAAGTTTGAACAAAATGTAGTTCAAATTTCACAAGTGTGTGACATAGTTTTAGAAAGTCTATATGAGAATCAAGAATTTGTGACTAGTGTTTGATAAAACTTTCTCAAATGGGAAAATAAGCTATGTAACAATTGTATATCTTGCTCAGATGATCAAACTTGGTATTCAGAGATTTTTCATCTGAGGTCATTTAGTAGTCTCATTTGAGCAAGTTTGACCAAGTCAAATTTGGTCAAATGAAAAAACAACACTTTGACTCTAGTATTCTGAACTCTAAATGACTTCAAATTGAAAAGTTTTGAGTACCAAGTTTGTTAAAATCATCAAGATCTACAATTGTTGTTTTGGTCAACTTTCCATTTGAGATAGTTTTGGATGGTTCAAATTTGTGATTTTTAAATTTCGACGCCTACAAACTAGTTTTCGGAACCCTAGATTGTCTCCAATTGAAAAGTTTTGAATACCAAGTTTGTTCAGCTCATCAAGATATACAATCCTTATATAGGCCATTTTTTCATTTGAGAAAGTTTGAACAAAATGTAGTTCAAATTTCACAAGTGTGTGACATAGTTTTAGAAAGTCTATATGAGATTCAAGAATTTGTGACTAGTGTTTGATAAAACTTTCTCAAATGGGAAAATGAGCTATGTAACAATTGTAGATCTTGCTGAGATGATCAAACTTGGTATTCAGAGATTTTTCATCTGAGGTCATTTAGTGTCTCATTTGAGCAAGTTTGACCAAGTCAAATTTGGTCAAATGAAAAAACAACACTTTGACTCTAGTATTCTGAACTCTAAATGACTTCAAATTGAAAAGTTTTGAGTACCAAGTTTGTTAAAATCATCAAGATCTACAATTGTTGTTTTGGTCAACTTTCCATTTGAGATAGTTTGGATGGTTCAAATTTGTGATTTTTAAATTTCGATGCCTACTAAACTAGTTTTCGGAACCCTAGATTGTCTCCAATTGAAAAGTTTTGAATACCAAGTTTGTTCAGCTCATCAAGATATACAATCCTTATATAGTCCATTTTTTCATTTGAGAAAGTTTGAACAAAATGTAGTTCAAATTTCACAAGTGTGTGACATAGTTTTAGAAAGTCTATATGAGATTCAAGAATTTGTGACTAGTGTTTGATAAAACTTTCTCAAATGGAAAAATGAGCTATGTAACAATTGTAGATCTTGCTGAGATGATCAAACTTGGTATTCAGAGATTTTTCATCTGAGGTCATTTAGTGTCTCATTTGAGCAAGTTTGACCAAGTCAAATTTGGTCAAATGAAAAAACAACACTTTGACTCTAGTATTCTGAACTCTAAATGACTTCAAATTGAAAAGTTTTGAGTACCAAGTTTGTTAAAATCATCAAGATCTACAATTGTTGTTTTGGTCAACTTTCCATTTGAGATAGTTTGGACGGTTCAAATTTGTGATTTTTAAATTTCGACGCCTACAAACTAGTTTTCGGAACCCTAGATTGTCTCCAATTGAAAAGTTTTGAATACCAAGTTTGTTCAGCTCATCAAGATATACAATCCTTATATAGGCCATTTTTTCATTTGAGAAAGTTTGAACAAAATGTAGTTCAAATTTCACAAGTGTGTGACATAGTTTTAGAAAGTCTATATGAGATTCAAGAATTTGTGACTAGTGTTTGATAAAACTTTCTCAAATGAAAAAATGAGCTATGTAACAATTTTAGATCTTGCTAAGATGATCAAACTTGGTACTTAGAGATTTTTCATCTGAGGTCATTTAGTGTCTCATTTGAGCAGCTCATCAAGATCTACAATCCTTAATGAAAAACAACACTTTGGCGGGCTGCATAAATTTTAGGCCTTCAGTCCCGGCCCAGGCCAGGAACCGGGACTAAAGGGTGGGCGGAGTTGCCCGCCCAAAAATACCTTTAGTCCCGGCTGGTAACACCAACCGGGACTAAAGATCCTTTAGTCTCGGCTGGTAAGCCGAGCCAGGACTAAAGGGTTGGACCTTTAGTCCCGGTTCGGCTTACCAGCCGGGACTAAAGGATCTTTAGTCCCGGTTGGTGTTACCAGCCGGGACTAAAGGGTCCCGGCCTATATATATCGACCGGTTCATCTTCTACTTTTCGATCTACAATCGATCTCATCGTCTTTGCCGCACCCGCGCGCGCCGCTGTCATCGTCTACCCCCGCCCGGCCTCGATCGTCGTCTCTGCCGCGCCCGCGCCACCGTCGTCGTCGAGCCCCGCCTGGCGGCCATCGATTCTCCGCCGTACGTCGTCCTCGCGCGGCTCTGCTCGGCCCCGTGGCCGGCCAGCACGCCCAGCCGCCATGCATGCATGGCCATGCATCCATAGCCTGTTTTAGATAGTTTTTTAGATACTTTTTAGATAGTTTTTTTAGATAGTTTTTTAGGTAGTGTTTGATATATATGTTAGATTTAAATGTATTAAAATTTAATTAGTAGTTTATTCTTAGTTTTTAGATAGTTTTTGATATATGTTAATTAGATTTAAATGTATTAAAATTTAATTAGTACTTTATTTAGATAGTTTTTAGATAGTTTTTATTATAGTTTTTGATATATTTAGTAATTATTATTCTATCTCTCTCTATATGTGTTAGATTTAATTTTGATTTAGTAAAATTCTATCTATGTATATATGTTAGGTTTAATTAGATTTAGTAATTAATTCTATCTAGAGATTCTATATGTATACATATATATATGTACTTAATTATTTCTATGTGTATATATACATGTACTTAATTATTTCCATGTGTTGAGAGAGGAGAATAAATTGTATCTAGAGAGACATTCTATGTGTTATCACATGCATATCTAGAGATATATACATATGCACTTATTCTATGTGTTGAGAGAGAGAGAAAATTGTATCATTCTATATGTATATATACATGTACTTATTTCCATGTTTTTTGGATCGAAAGTGTTTTTTATTCGATTCCAAAGCCTATACCTTATTATTGTTTATCCTTATGAAATATTATGTGTTATTATATTTAATTGGATTTAGTAATTCTATATGTGTTATCACATGTACTTATGTTATGTGCCATAGTAATTCTATCTATGTGTTATCTTGAAGATACAAATGGCTGCTCCGGATGATAACTTGAATGATGACATAATGGCGAATATTATCAACGCCGGCACCAATGTGGATGACACGAGTTCAGTACTTTGCTGATTATGATGATATCCTGAATATGCCGGTGGTTGAAGATCAACAAATTGTCGCGCAAGAAAATACTGGCGAGGTATATTCGATTATCTATCATCTCTTATAGATGCATGCGTACGTATATTTGTTGTTAATCGTTGTGTTTCTACTCATGTAGCCGGTCTCTGGATCTACATCAACCACCGGCAAGAGTAGGAAAGTCCGAGGGCCAAAAAAGCCATTAGAGGGCCGTTTCATAATATCAGAATTCGACACCGACACCGGCAAACCATTGGGACCACATGCTCAGACATATGTCAATCAATGTGGGTTCATTGTAAGGGATAGGATCCCAGTTAGTGCTCGTGAATGGAAGCAGAAGATATCCGCTCCTAATGTTAGTTTTGTATCTGATCGTGACAAGAACCTAGCTTGGAGAGATATCACTCAGCATTTCACATTACAAGCAGATGATGCTTTGAAGGAGCTAGTGAGGGATTGGACAATGAAGAAGATGGCAACATTGTTCTAGAGTTGGAAGAAGACATTGTATAAAAAGTTTATCTTGAAGAATGAAACGCCGAATTTCAATGCTAAGGCGTTTGTCAAGTTGGAGTCCCATTGGGATGACTTCGTACAATACAAGACATCTCAAGAGAGTGAGGAACGTGTGATGAGGAATCAGCAGAATGCCCGACAGAAGCAATACCATCATCGCATGGGATCAGGTGGTTATAGGAGTGCTATTCCCAAGTGGCAGAACCTAGAAGCAGAGATTACTGCCAAGGGAATCATACCTGAAACAATAGAGAAGAACTGGCCTCAACGCGCGAAGAATTGGTTCTACGCTCATGGGGGAAGCCTAGACCCAGACACTGGCAAGCTAATTTTCGGCCAAAAAATTGAGAGAGCAACACAGAGACTAGCTCGTGCTAGGGAAGAAGCTGATAGTGGTGTTTTCAAGCCCAACAGAGAAAAGGATGAATTGACATATGCCCTAGAGAATCCCGAACACGGTGGTCGAACAAGAGGCTATGGGGCGGTTCCGTGGCTACAAGCATTCCCAGCAGACAGGGATACCTACAGAAGCCGCCAGAGAAAGAAGGATGAGGAGGCAGACCGAATCCGTGTATTGGAGCAATTTGTTAATGAGTCACGACAAGCATTGCTTGAATCACGTGAACGAGAAAAATCTCTTGAGGCAAGAATGCAGGAGGAGATCAAGAGGCAAGTGCAGCTAGCAATGAGTCAAATGCAATCGACGCCGGGAGTCACCATTAGCCCCGTTGGTCAGATGAAAAGCAGTTGTGCTTCCACGGAGCTGCCAGTTATTCAAGGTGATGCTGGGTTGCGCTTCCCTGTTGATGACATTACCGAGCCTCTAACAACATGTGAGCTGCACATTCCAGATGGTAATAATGCATCAATCATGGTGGCTGTCGGGGTTGTATCTCCAATAGACCGAACGAAGACACCAAGAATCCATGGGTCAGTTATTCAACCTGGATATGCTAGCGTCTCGGTCGATAGAGTGCTCAAAGGTTACAGCAATGTTCCTCTTGACATTGAAGGCGGTGATGGGGAGAAGACACTAGGAGAAGCAGAGAAGACATTTATTCAATGGCGCAAACGCTTCATCATCATTCCTGGGGCGCCACCGCTTCCCCTACCTCACCCTAGGTACGAATGATAGTGAATGAAATATTATTTTTCCATTAATTTTATATTGGCTTCAAAAATAATTGACCACAACTTGTTTTTGTAGCAGGGTCTCCCCCCAGCCTAGCCCAATCATTCATTCCCCATCTCATCACAGCGTCGCGGGGGGCGAGACGACTTCATCCCCACGGCGATCTCCAACTCCTACACCGGCCCCATCGCCTCCACAACGATCTCCAACTCCTACACCGGCCCCACCGCCTCCACAACGATCTCCAACGCCTCCACGCCGGACTCCAACACCGGCCTCATCGCCTCCACGCCGGTCTCCAACACCGCCCCCACCACCTCCACAGCGACGCACTACAAAGACGTCTAAGGTCCCGGCGGCAAAGAAGACCCCAAAAAAAGAGTTATTTCTCAAGAAATACTTCCTGAAAAGACTGATGAGCAAATAGCAGCTGAAGAAGGCAAAAAAGTGAAAGATTTTTTTATAGATATCCAAAAGCAGAGACAAGCGAAGCTTAAGGAGAAGTCGTACTTTTACATACCACGAGATCAGCTGAGGCAGAAGGTCGAAGCTCACAAGAAAAAGATGCTTGAAGTTCGTAAGCCACCGCCACTATCAGACTATGACCGCTCCCTCGTGAAGTCACATGATGCACATAAGAAAAGGAAAAGAGCATCAGGGAAGGATGTCCCACAGCTCGGACAACAGAAGCAACCAATGCAAAATCTTGTTGTTGCTAATCAATATGGTTCCAACATAGAAGTCTATCGACCAGACAACTCTGGAGAAGTGTCGGTTCAAGACCTTAATGATTTTTTTGAACAAACTGGTTTAACCTTGGATCAAGTGACGGGCAAAGCTCCAATCCAGAACCTAGAAGTTGATACCTGGAAGACTTATAAATTTGGCAAAAGTCTGTACAACCCTGCGGCTCTGAATGAATTGGGTACGCAAATGTACTTGCTCAACAAGTGGTACATGCAGGCGTGTGGCAGGGGTGAGCAGTGGATCTTTGTCAGATTTAGAGACCATCATTACTTCCGTGGAGATGACATCTTACATATTAGTTTCGAAGAATTGCATCAACTATTCCACTTGGACGCTCTGGACAAATCAATCATTAGCTCCTTTTGTTTGTAAGTGATTCTTACTTTTATTTAATAAACTCACTTCCATGCGTACGTGTATATAATTATCCTCACATGTAACTTATATTTATATATAGATTCTAGATGTCAGAGCTCCAAAGAATACAAGACACCAGTGTTGGCTTCATTGATCCTTATATCGCATTCAAAACCGATATTATTGTCAAGGACCACTGGGTATCTGAAGCACAGACGAATATCATGAAGTTCTTCTTGAAGCAGCACGACAAGACAACAATACTTTTTCCCGTACAACTTTGAGTAAGTGTTAATAATAATGTAGTCTACACATTTTATGTAATATCAATATAACTTATATGCATGTACGTGTGTGTATAAACCAATGCAGGTTTCACTGGATACTCATTGTCATTGAGTTAAACTCAAGTCAGTTAGTAATCTTGGACTCATTGAGAAAAGAGTGAGCACAATACCAAGATATGATAGACATTATCCAGGGGTAATTTCGATCTCTCGCACACAACTATTATTGAATAGACTTTGCCATAATTTATTAACGATCGTACATTATTGGTCGCACAGGGTTTGGAAAGAGTTTATTCGGCAACACCGCAAGGATTGCAAGGCACCACTTAATGTAGTTGAAATACCAGTAAGTAGTACTATATATACTTCCCACGTGTTTAATTACTATATCGTACTTCAATTTACGTGTGAGATGATGAGAATAATCTTCTTCTCGTACAGTGGTGTTTGCGGCAGGAAACCAGGTAATAACTTGTGTGGATACTACGTTTGTGAATTTATCACTGCATACATAAGAAGAACTCCTGAAGATGTCCTCAGAGT